>NW_008633094.1:0-9948 GCF_000691845.1 Merops nubicus | reverse complement strand
CCTGCTGAATCTTACAGCCAAAATACTTACTAACTTGTGGGAACAAAGTCGTATCAATTTTATGTGAAGTACATGCAGAGGAGATAGGCAGTTACAAGTGGCTTTTCACATTTCCTTAATCTGCCCTGACCTGATTACTCTGGAATAAACACATGCTGACATTCGATTCCTCAATTACTCAAAAATAAAAGAACAAGGTCATTGAAGTGCTCTGTGACTCCATATTTATGAGATCAAACTTCTTTGCTTAGTAACAATGACTAAAATTTCAACTTATTTTCTTCTTGGGTGCTGTTGCCTTTTTCTTAAATAGTTGCCCTGTCTTAACACAAAGATGTTGTTTCAGTTAAAAGTAGTATTGTACATATTACGATTTTTGTAAAAATTCATAAAGTCCTTAAAGTTTTCTGCAGTTCTTAGACTATATCTATATGTGACTGGTGAATATTTAGTGATTGCAGACAATTGGTCTGCATGAAACTTTTTTTAAAAATCAATATATACTGCATAACAGAATTATTACATGTTTAAATCTCTGATTCGTCAGTGAATAGAACTGCAACCTGCCATTGTGGTGCTCCATAGTTTATGACCTAATTTTATGTAGTTTAATATTCTTTGCTCTTCTAAGTTTGTTTACTGCACTGAGTAAAATTATATGATGCATAGAAAAGATTAGAGAACAGAAAGCTCAATAATGGTAGTTTTGTGTATCTGCTGTCTGAAGACATTACAGTAGGGCTGAGATGATTTAAGGTAGCCTATGCACCTCCTATAAATTCTAGTAGATTTGGTGTAGTCATTTATAAAAATGTACTGTAGAGTTTTTCTGTAAGGATATGAAATGATCCTCTGGTGAGAAGTCCAGAACAGCTCTGACAGTCCAGAGCCAAAAAGTCATGTTAACTACAGTGATTGAACAATACGCATACTGGGGAGGTTTCAGGTCCCCAGTGAGCCAGACAGAAAATGTCCAGGAATAGCATAAGGGGATGTCCAGGCACGGAGAAACACACATGAAGCTTGGGCAAGAAGTCAGACCAAGTTACTGAGTTTTTTTCACAGTCTGGTTTTGAAAACCACCGTGCACAGACTGAGGACATTTCTGGGCAGTCTATTGCACTGCGTGACTGCCCTCTTGGTGAAAAGCTACATTTTAAAGACCAGTGAATGCTACTGCTGTTAGTGAAACAAAGAAGTGTATGAAAGATTGATTTCTCTAGTTGTAACTTTTTTTAAAAAAAAAAACAAAACAAGCAAACAAAAACACACACACACAAAAAAAAAAAAAAAACAAAAACAAAAAAAAAACACACCAAAACCAACCTTGGAATGTCTGAGTGGTACATGCCGCAGCAATCCATCTGCATACCAGATATGCAAGACTGAATTTAAAGCACCCGTCTTTCTGGGAAAGATGCCCTTAAATAGTATAGAAGTCTTGGGGGTTAGCACCTTTGTAGCTGATCTAAATAAATTCCCATGAGAAGGCCTTGAGATTTGGCCATAGCCAGCCTCTAGACTCCATTCAAACTGAAGTACTAAGAGTTTTTAGGTGCACACAAGATCTAGGAGAGCCAGCCAAGCAGCCCATAAGTAGGAGGTCTTCCAGAGCTGAGACAGAGATCAGAAAGGACGAGTGTATGGTCATGGATTCCTCTATGATAATTCTCCCTAAGAAGGTTCTAAAATAGATGGAAAATATTTTTAAAAATGGGTTTCTGGGCTTTGAAGCATTAATAAATGCAACAAGCAATCATAGTACCTCACTATATACTGTCTTTCACAGGAAGAGCTGAAAGGGCTTCACAGACACTAATTGATTAAGCCTTACAACACATCCAGGATGGAAACACTCCAGGCGAGTTTATAATATCAGTTCATTTTACATTTTTGTTAAACACAGGCACAGCAAAGTTAAACAACTGGTCCTCAGGGACACAGCCAGAGCTAGAGCAAGGAGCACAACCCCAAAGCCCTACTTGGATGTCACTCTGCTGGAACAGTGGAAAATATGTATTATAATCAAGTAGTTCATAACAAAGTAAATAAGCTGTGTAAATATTTATTTACACTGTGAGTTTGGGATAACAAAATGTGATTTAGAGAAGTTCATATTTTACACATTGAAGAATAAATGGAGAGTAATGCGTCACAGAACTCATTTCACATTAGCAATACAGAAGGATGTTACCAATTCTCTGCCATCTGCTTCTGCAAATATGTTGTAGATGCAGTAGCAGGACTAATCGTGCTTTAAGAAGAATGATTGCAGCTGGAGAGAACCAACTCCTCTGAAGTCCAAGGAATGACAGTAATAAACATTCTTTGGGATCTGGCTCTCCATGCCATTTTTCACGTCTCTAATATTTCATTTTCTTAACCTCAGTCCCCTGAGTTGAAACTCCTACAGGAGTAGCAATTGTGATTAAGCTTTTTTCCTCAGAGCCAATGTAAGTGGCTCTTGAAATATGTTGTATGGACCCTAACAATATTAGGGGACTAAATTTCTCATGAGTCCACACTGGAAATTTTTTAGGGAAACCCTGGGAGACGTTTTTTTTTACAAAGAAAATAGCTGAGATTCAGTTTTTCAAGCTACATTTTTATGTTTCTCAGCTCAGAAATGTTGGGAAGTTACATGGGCACATGTATTACTACAGAAAAAAAAAATAAGAAAGCTCAATAAAAATAGAAAGTTAAATGACTTGTTTAGTTCTAACTGTGCCTAGCAGTGAATACTCCGCACAGGCTACCAAATTTGCATTAATTTGAAATACACTGTAAGCCTTTGAACTTTCTGGCCTTTCCCAGTGGGAAGGTGCATAATGAATTTACATCGTTTCCTCTGAACCATAATTCTGGCTTTTTTTTACCAGCCCTTATTGCTTCCTAAAGTTAACAGACTACTACCTGCCAATTAATGGAATAAATCTGTTCCCAGCATGGGTTGCCAAGGTTTTCAAAAAATAAAATAAATACATTGGTGCAAGTTCACACACAATAATCTAAACAGTGTCATATCTTAGATGATACAAGATCATGCCCTTTGTCATCTTAGGATCTGAGCCAGCAGATTTGCTCACATCCCATGGGTTGGTATTCACCCTGAAGGCTGAGTCAATACTCAGAGTGTACCCAACAGAACCCTTTAAAACCAACAGAACCATGCTTGGGGAAGTTGTCTCAGCTATGGAATGCTCAAGATCAATCCATTCTTCCTTATCTGTTCTAAGGATGAGAATGGATACTAGGTCTAGTTTACCCCTAAATACCTTAATCATCAAATTTTAATTGTTCTCAAAGGGGACTTGCTTATCCTTTCCTGTTGAAGTTGTTCATCTTGGGCTTAATGAATACAGTTTTATATATTTATATATTGAAATGCTGGGGTCTGAACCCCGAGCCCCGAATTAAGGCTGACATATGGGTGATTCCCACAGCCCTTCATACAGAGGTGGTGAGTTTGCCTTATAGCTTCCCCCCAGGGTGCGGCCGGCCCTGCAGGGAGAGCCATAAGGTAAATGAGCCCCAGGGGTCCTGCACTGAGTTGACAAAGGTCAGGTGTCTGCTTGGGGATAAAAGCTGGGACCACTGGCAGGGAGTCAGGAGTGTCTGTCTGTGGAGTGCACTCCACAGAGCTTCCTGGTTCAGGGCAGACCTCCTGACTCTCCCTGGAGCTGGGCCGCAGTCTGTTTAGACCTTTGTGAACGTGGGCTGATCGGGTGAGAGTTGCCATGTGGGCACCTTTTTCTTAAATGTTTAATTTGGTGATCTGGCTGTTTCCCTTGCCAACTATGGGAAACCTTGGTTCTCTGTTTATACCGCCTGTTGTGGGCCGAGTCACATCTTTTGAGGGATCGTTGGGGATGGCGTCGTTTATGTACCAGCTGATTGATCTGTTTGTACCCCCAGCGATCATTCATGGAGTGTCCTTCTTGTCTACAATACAGTCTGTGTATTGGTTCATCTTCCTGCTGGCTGTATCATTTTTGTTGGGCCTGGTCATTGGCGGAACATATATACACACACATGTACATATATTAAAACTTGTACATGGATGTAACTCACAACTTTATAGAACTGTCAGAACTGTCGACTATGTGGATTGTTTCCACACTGTATTTCCAAATTGTATATATGTAAAATTTTTTCCTGTGCCCCTTCACCTGTTTCTCCATCCTTGGTCTTGACTCTCCTCTACAAAGACATTAAATACTACCATTCATCAAACTTCCCTTCTTTAGCATCTTGACTTTACCAACATGCATTTGAATTGTTCTGTTCCTTGTCTGTATAGGTTTATCTTGAACACATAGTTTAGAGCTAAAAGGTGTCTCTTGGTGGCAAGGACAAATAGCCAGACTAAATCCATAAGAATGGGGCTTTGACTCCATGTTTGTAACATGTAAATACACTGAGATTGATTGCAGGATCCTTCCTGAGACCCCCTTCCTGGATCTTGATTGGGAAGCCACGAGAGAAGAATTAACAAAACTAAACAGACATACATTTCAAAAGAAAGTTGTAGATAACTGCTATCTATTTTTACTATATATTTTACTATGTACTATTATTACTATGCAAGTAATTTGCAACTATGACATGAATTGATAACTGATTGGTAAGTTTACTTCTGGGTATATTACAAATAATATGTTGGAAGGATACTTCTGAATTCTGAAAGTGCAACTTCCATCCCCTGTTTAGAATATCCTGTGAATTCTAAGGAAAATTCACTCAAGTAGAATTGAAGACATAGGAATGATTTGTGTATGCATGCCCATCAAGATTACAGCTAATTTTGGTGTTGAATAAGATTATATTATCTATCAATATCTATAAATGCGTCTGAAAAACTCCTGTCATTCATTACACTATAACTATGAGTGTTCATATCCTTAAGCTGCTTGATATTAACTGACAGTGTCAAAGGTAACATGGTCCCTAAATATGCAGCATTTATACCATCGTTAATAGCACTTTTGCTGGACATACTGCTGGAAACTTCTGGCTTAAATCTGTGTATGAGGTGTTCTCTTGAAGCATTTATGTCTTAGAATGCATTTTGTGAGTAGTTTTTGAAGCAGTTTTAGGAAGGAAGTCAGCATCATTACTGCATTTGTACAGGCATGATCCAAGTGTCATTGAAATGACTTGACATCTAGGAGGCCAGTGGTGTAGCCCAGGGTAGAATCCAGATCTTGATCCTTGTTCAGTGCTCAACCCTCCAGGATAAATGTAGTTATTTGAGATTGAAAATAAGTCATGTGGTTAAAGGGCACCAGCACAATGTCCACAGAGGGAATTGATTTGATCTAACTTCCCTGGCACACGTTGAAGGTGGTCAGAGAGGAGGCTGGCCAAGGTCACCCTTATTCAGAGTACAGCAGCCTCCTACTGCTGCAAGTTCCTCAGCAGGGAGCGTCGTCCTTACTCAGTTGCTTGGTGCTGGCTTTGTGCACTTATAAGAAATGGGTAGACTGATAGGAAAGCAGCATGTTAAGGAAAATGCTGGAAATTTCCAAGAAGTAGTGGTCACTGATGGAACAAATTCAAACACGGAGTTCAGCTTCTATTTGCAAGCATGACAGAGCAGGAGACTTCCACATTAAGTGCTTTTAAGCCTACCAAATTAACACAACATTTTTGTAAGTAATTCAGTCATCTTAGGAAACAGTTTCTGCTTCATTGAGACCTATATTCCAAAGTCTTTAGAGAAAATGGCTTCCTCTCTGATTGTTAAAAAAGAAAAAAAAAAAAAAATCCTTTTGAAAGGGCTTTGTGTGGTTCCTTCCTCTTTGTGAAATGATGGTGGGACTGGGGCGTGTTTTTACAGTGCTGTGTTGCTGGGACCAAAATCCACATAATTTCTTGCTTTCCACTGGAGTTTTCTACTGAATGCCATCAACCCACCCAAGCACTAATTCCTCAAGTACGCATTACCTCTTTTAATTAAGAGTTTATGTCCTCACCTCCTCCCATCAATGCAGGCAGTTCAAAAAAGCCCAAGTCTTGATCTACATCTTGCTTTCTGTGCATGTGTTCTGTGCATATTTGATATCAGACCTCAGCAGGGCATTTGTAGGGTTGGGTAATGACAGGCTAGGGGTCTGGAGTGAGATTACAGAGCCATTGTTTCTCACGAATGACTTACCAGACATTCACAACTGCTAAACTCATTGTAAGCCCTTAAATTCACATACGTTTTTACCGATGTGACCCAATTACAGAATGAATTGAATTTCATTAAAATGTATATGCTGGCTCTCTTTCCAGTGAAGAGATTATTGTTGGCTGTCTTTTGTACTGTACTGAAGGAGAGGCTTGTTTGACTGTAAGTCTGCAGGCTACATCATTTCATGTGTAGACTCAGATCTTTCCTCTTAGCTCTGTCAATGCATTTTTCCTCTTTGTAGTCAGCCTAGTTGTATTGCTTTCAAGTGCTAAGGGTTATCCCTCTAGCTTTCACAGGCATTGTCAGCTGCTTTGATGCATGATCCACTATAACATGCAAGTGGGTGCTCATTCTAGTGTGAGAAGTTCCACAGTATACAGCTTTATCTTCAAGGTGGATGCACTACCTTTCAGCTCCTCTGCATTGTTCCCAAATCTATTGGGTATAGTCCTCTCTTTTTAATCTAAAATATGTATCTGCTGGCGATAGTGAGTTTGAAATTGGCAGAAGGACATTGAATTGAATCCCTTGAAGATGGAAGCTCTTCACAAATGAGGAACAGTATACAAGGCTCCACAAGCTCCTTCTTGGACCAAATTCACTTCTGAAAAAGACATGCTTTAAAAATAATTTTTGAATATGTGACCTTCACTCTGGTTTTCTGTTTTACCAGTGTAACTGTTTATATACCACATTTTGGGGGGAGAAGGTGAAACATAGGGTGCTTGGTTTTATTTTGTCATATGCCTTGAGCTGGTGTATTTTAGGGGAAATGAAATCAAAAGCTGGTGACACCCCACCAAAGCAGTTTAGTACCTAATAAATGCTGTTACAGATACAGTGATGAATGTACAGATGGCAAATAACCCAAGGGGAAGACTTGTGTCCCAAAAAGTTTTCTGCTGTCTCCTCCTGTATCAGTCTGACTGAAGTTACTACCACTCAGTATGAAAATTGCTTTGTTGACATCATATGGCAGCCATCTTTAATTCCAGCTGGCTATGCACGCTTTGTTAGATATTTAATATGCAAGGTTTTGTACACCAATAGCATTTGTCAGTCATCTGTTGATCTTTGGCTTTCTGTTAAATATGCAGACTGAATATTGTTAACTTTAAATGAAGCAATATGAGTCATCCATAAAGAGATATCTCTTCTTAAGTCTGTGCAGTGAGCTGTGAGAGTGTGAGAGGGAATACTGTGATTTTTATTGCATATTTTCCCAAGATAATGTTGCTTTTAAGTGTTGTAGATTTGGAATAATGTAAACAGACATTCATAGAGTGATGCAAGATATATTATAAAACTCTGAGGTGAATAAAGACAGAACTTGTACTTAAAATATGTAGTATTACTTGTTTATATCCCCTGTTGCCTTAAGGTGCAACTTAAAACAAGCTTTTCCATCTTTATTTCTGTATGACAGCAGCATCACTGTTTCCGTACCTACTAACTTCAAAAGGCCGAAAACCTATCAGTCAGTTTGAATGCCTACTGATAATTCTCCTCTCTGCAGAGGTTAACACTGAATGGGACATCCTATGAATGAACACTGATATTTCTAAGCTTTCACAGTGTTGACATGCATCAACCTGACTGCAATCATGAGAGACACGTACCTGTCCTCCAGTCTTGTTATTGAGTGGTTTCAGGTTTAAATACTTACATGTCAATGAGGGGACTTGTAATGAGGAGCATCATTTGTTTATAATCAGAGCAGACTAAGTACAGAAGGTAGCAGTGCAAGCTCTTTCTGTATGGTCCACATTTGTTGTTCATGCCTATGCATTAGCAGGCAGCTGTATCTTCCTGCTTATTAGTTGGTCTCTTTACTACAAGTCCTGACAAGAGACCCAATTAGTGCTGGTTGTGACTGTGCTCTGGTTTTTCATGGAGGCACCTGTTCAGCCCTCAGGAAGGCCAAAACCTACTTGATTATTTCACACAGGGCATTGGGCTAATAGCTGATGATGATGGCAAGTGATGATTAGCCACCACTGTCCTGCCCAGTGCTTAACAGTGAGAATGAAAGGCATAATATTTATTGCCATCTCTATACAGCCTTCAGAATTTATTGCTGGTGCAAAGATGTCCCTGAAGGCTATAAGCACTTTCATTTATTAACCCTACTAAAAAGACAGCATGAGCAAAGACCATATTACCACCATTCATGACATCACTAAGCCTCAATCCTGCATCAAGGGGTTGAAAGTGAGAATTCTTTGATTGGAAGTCTTTCATTTTCTGATGCGTTTATTTCAGGACCTTGTAAGACTGTTGGAAAGAGAGCTAATTAGCACTTACAGTCATGGCATTTCAGTGCTGGTGGACACCTGTCCAAAGAAAAAGAGCCATGACCAAGGAACTGCTTCTTGTGAGACACAGAAATTAGCCATGATTTTACTGTATTTCAGTTATTCTTTAACATGTGGCCTAAGATAGTTTAATTTATAACAACTAAATGTGAGGCAATCATTCCTACTGTACTTCTTTTTGTACCTTGTCTCATATTTCAGAATTCACTGTTAAATGGAATTCATGCCTCCCCAGAGTGCTGACTGCACTTTTACTATCTTACTCTGTGGCAAAAACAATGCCATCACTTTTTGTAACTGTGACCCTTCCTGTTTGCTCAAATTTCTTGAGACATTCGTTTTCGGTTGCTAATTATCTCAGCCTTTGGATAGTGTTATATTAGCTGAGGATCCTGAAATATCTTAAAAACTTACGTATGAGTGAGTGAGAGCAGATTTGTTTTCTGAGCTTTCTTCTCTCACAATATTTCAGACATCTAAAAAGCGGGACCATTTCCAACTGTAGGGGAAAATATCTTAACCATGCTTTAACTGCAGTTCTTGCAAATAAACCTGAAGTAAACCACATGACCTGAATCAGAGTTGGATAAGAATTCACTGAAACTTCTTTCCTTCATTTATACATCATGTTGTATGTGATACGCCTTACAACTATTCTCAGTATTCCTAAATCTTGCTACAAATAATTGCAGTGTGCAACAATATAGAATTCTCTGATTTGGAAGGTCAGAACAAATGACCAGTGCTCAGCAGCAGTAAAAACCACAAGTTTTATGTAAGGATTGAGGAATTTCAGAGCAGTGAGAACTAGTCTAGGGTTTTTGAGTAGGCTGTACTTTACCGGGAGACTTAAAGTAACATTGTTTTTCATACAAATGAGGGTGCAATCTACAGTATATAATCTTTCAAGTGTTTTAAGATTTTGATTTCACAAGTCTTGATAACACTTCCAGTAATTCAATACCTCTTAAATCCAATAGTTACACAAGGCAATATAAAGGACACTTTAGATCTCTATCTACATTCTAAATTTAACATTGCCAAAGTTTCAGAAAAAAATCTCCACATTATAAGTGCTATTCTTACTAAAAAGTATTAATTTTGCACGTTCTTCAGCAGGTGTTAGTGCCGGACAACATTAGAGATAGGATTACTATGTTCCCTTGGCTTCTTTTTTCTGTAGGACTGGCAGCCAAGTGGGCAAACTACACTCTGGGATGCATTAAACACTGTAACCAGATATCAGAAGATGTGATTATGCAGCTGGTTTTGGCATTGGTGTGGCCTCACCTTGAGTACTGTGTGCAGTTCTCAGCCTCACAATTTAAGAAGGATGTGAAGGTCCTTGAATACATCCAGAGGAAGGCAACAAAGCTGGTGAAAGGGCTGGAAGGCATGCTCTATGGGGAGCAGCTGAGGACACTGAGCTTCTCTAGTTTGGAGAAAAGGAGGCTG
>NW_008633093.1:0-4984 GCF_000691845.1 Merops nubicus | reverse complement strand
TGTCCCCAGCACCGCTCCTTTCCTGGGGGTACTCTTGCCTTCCCTTCTCATTCCTCCTCCCCCGGCTCAACTGTTCTTAAAAAAAATGTTAGTTTTTCCTCTTTGAGGCATTACTGAGATGCATTCTACTGGATTAAAAGACAGCAGAATAACTCAAACTGCCATTAACGAAAGAAGTCTAATCTGAGAAATGAGTTTCCCCCCAAAAGCCTACAAAAACTTATTTTTAGAACAGTGAATGGCATTTGGAGAAACTTCTCGCAGAAAGATAATTTAAGAGCCAGCTTCCATTGCCCCCCTCCCCCAGGTCTGCATGTCTGACCTCAAAGGAATACGTAGATGAACAATGTGCCACTGTATTGAAGGTGTGCAATATTTGAATGAAAATAAATCACATGGATTAAGCCTGTTGTTGAGCATTGAGTCATGACAAAAGGAAATATGAATTAAATGAGAGCATTTTATTTGTCTAGCAGGCCTTTTGCTAACTATTAAAAAAAACCCTGCCTATGTACATAATTTCAATGTCTAGTCATACTTTATAAATAGGGTTCTTAAAGGTTGCTCTTCATCACAACAAAACTCCAGGTAATTCTAATGACATTCATAGAATAAATTGAAAGCAGTATGTACTTAAAGAAAATGAAGATCCTGAAAGAATCACATACCACATGGTGGGATTAGTTAAATCTGTATTAGTGGAAAAAGCCCTGAAATACATGCTTTATTGAAAAATACCACATACTTCTAAAGCCCTTCTTGTGATTTCCTCTTAGACTGAATATCTGTTGCCTTTAAGCTCAGTTCCAGATCTCAGTCAGAATAACTCCTCTGATTTCAGCCTTGGCAGGTACAGAAGTGTGTACTTCTCAAAGTCCAGTGTTCTGGGCTCAACCTTTACAATTTTCTGTGGCTGTGCAATTAAAAGCATTTCTTCCTATTACTATAATTTGTTAATATGTGTTTCTACTGAGTAATTTTAATTACAGTAATTTATGCTAATTCATTTCAAATGCAAGACCTTCCTAGGTTGTAAAAATCCTAAATGGCTTTGAAGAATGGATTTTTCCTTCCTAGTCTTTCATCCTGTTGAACTGCTCAAAATGGTTAGTTTGTAAATCTCCTGGTTAGGGAACACTCAATTCAGGGAGGAATTACAGACCTTGGACTCCAACTGTCAAGTAGTTGTTTGATGACTGAGTGTCCCAAGAAAAATAATACTTTCTCTGGAGGTTTACAGGTAGGCAGAAAACAGTCAAAGCAGGAAAAATCTATGGTTCAAATTCATAATTTGCATTGAAAACAAGCATCACTTGGGTATATTTCCTCCCTTCTTCTTCTTTTCCTCCCAAAGAAACAAGCCTTTGCAATTGCAAACGAAATTAATTGCAAACCAAGGGGCTGATTCTCTGTCAAATCTGAGGCACATCACTAACTATTCAATGGGAAGATGGATACAGTTAAACCTGATCTGTCACTGCAGGGCGATTATTTTTCCCTCACAGCCTCAAGCATGGGCTCAGTGGCATATAGTGAGATGTCCGTCATTCTTCCATGCCAGAGGCTGCAGGAAGGGAAGCTGCAAGCAGATGAGTTTGGTCCTGGATAGTTTCTACAACATGAAAATGTTTGAGCAAAGCTCATGGACACTACAGTCTGAGGAGACTCTCCTCCAGGAGCTTGAAGATTCTAGCTCTGTTAACTTTCATAGCAAACAATAATTAAAGATGGCATCAGAAAGATATGATTTCATTTGTCTTTCCAAATCAAGTTATTACTTTCTTAATTTGAACAAGCATATTCTGTCAAAATTTCTTGATTTTCAACTATTTATATTGATCGTACCTGTAGTGCCCAAACAAAACTGTAGTTCCATTTTGCTACAGGTTATGGAAACAAGTTAACCTGGTCCGTGTAACTAGTGCAGTGTCAGTGCTGCAGGCTCCTGCATTAAACTTGTACTTGTGGGTGCCCTTTAAAAAGGTGCCTTTGAGATTTCATTTATTATTTCTAACCTGTGAAGGTTGCCTACATCTTTGACTTGACTGAAAAACTGATTCTTTAAAATGCATGAAAACCGAGCACCTCTCTGCTATTTGCTGCTCTGGTGTAGCCATGTGA
Organism: Merops nubicus; assembly: GCF_000691845.1. Classification (NCBI taxonomy): domain Eukaryota; kingdom Metazoa; phylum Chordata; class Aves; order Coraciiformes; family Meropidae; genus Merops; species Merops nubicus. Next base: position 2,863 of record NW_008633093.1, on the reverse strand, counting down.
GTGGGCTGTTTTTTGTGACTGTCAAATTCAGACTGGTGTGGCAAAGGTGATCTCTGACTGTCTGTGGGAGTGGGTGTGGGAGGACCTTGCAGTGTTGACATGCACCTTAAAAAGCCAATAAAGGTCTCAGATTTGAAAGACATGCGGTTTGGTACAAGGGTACTCAAATATTTGCAGATGTATGCAGAGGTCCAGCTGCATAGATAGCAGAATTTGGATGTACAGTGTAAGAATTTACATAAAAAAGTCTATTTACACATTTAAACAACCATTAACTCCACAAACTTCTGGTTAATTTGGATAGTTAGAAATAGCAGTAATGACCAACCATAACTCTAATGTCACTGATCTGCTGTGATTCTGTGTGGCAGCTATCTAAAACTGTATTTAGGAACAAGGTGGAAATAAGTTCTTTACTCCATTGCCTTTTTATTTTACTAGCTTGTTTGGTACAGTTTCTATAGATTTTTCAATAAATGCAAGCAGAGCTTGTAATTGGTGCTATACTTAAGCAGTCACATGAACATGTTTATTAAAACCTATCCTGTGAATGTTTATTACTACATCAATTTCTGTACATTATTAAAATCTTTCAGTATTATGTGTGTTAAAAGGAGGATATTTGACATTTCTTCCATGAAGCTAACTCCTAGAATTGTATAAAACTGGTTATAAATCTGAAATTACTTCCAGGAAAACTGTGTAATATTAACAACGTTTTTGCCAGTTAACTTATTTCCTAGCTAACCCAAGATACACACTAATCTATTTGAAATGCACAGAGTGAAAACAACAGATAAAAATAAAATAATCCCTATTATACGTTATGTAAGTTACTGTAAGGCTTTGATGTTTATGAAATTGATAATGGAAAAAAACTTCGTGAGAAATACAGACGTCAGACTAGAACAAATCTCTAACAATTAGACAGACTTCATATACTTAATATTCTAAGTATTAGCAGCATAGTCCTTTTGTGGTTTGAAGTCCTGATATTAAAATAAAAATAAAATGGATGCAACAATGGATTTCTTTGACCTAGCTTATGATTCTCCAGTGTATTTTTAGGACAGTGATTTTACATATTAACTTGTATATTATTTGGGATATTGAAATATATCACTGAATTGTTTCTGATACAGGCTGAAAATCTGGCATACAAATTTAGGGCTTTTTTTTTAAATTAAGTGGACCTACTTGCCATACAGATTTATACAGGATTATTTTCAAGACTCTCATACAATGCCCTATATCTATCTAAGCAATGTTTAATTGTGAAGTTTCACTTACAGCTCATTTTGTTACACCAGAAAAGAAGATTTTAATTTCTGGTGAATCTTAAAATCATTCCACTTATTTTAACAATATGACCTTCTGCTGTTGAATAATACCTTTGACAAAGACATCTCAGAGCACAAAACTTGAGAAGGATGTTGTACAGATTGGAGCAACTTGCTGAGTGTTTCAGTAAGAAAGTGACATTTTCAGCTATTATTTGTATTACCTGGCATGTGTGACAACTGTATTTATCAGGACATCAGAGAATAACTAGATTCCAGTATTGCACTTTGAACTGATGCTAGATATATCAACAGTAGAAACTTAACATCCAGCCAACTGCTAACATAGCACTGTCACCACAGATGGCCCTTGGACTGACTGTCCCTGCAAAGAAAACGTGACAAGACAGCTACTTCCCACAGACCAAGTAAATCTAACTTTGCTTACTTGCCCAAGGAGACTGCTGGTTTATGTCCGTGCTAGGCAAGATCTGACATGCCTAGGGTTTAGAAATGAGCTAGCTGGTACGCCAAGAGCCAGCTTGTCAGCCAGATCAGAGGATGTGCCTTAAAATAGGATGCAGACACATGTATTGCTCCGCTTTCATCAGTCAATCCCCCAGTTAGACTTGGAGTTTTCCTCCTGCTGGATTTTATTGTAATTTGCCCCATAAAAAAACCTCTTGCTGCTTTCACTCAAGCTACACTCTCTACAGTATTAATCAATCTTAGCATGAATCTTAATACAATGAAAACTTTCATTTTCTTCTCTTTTCCTGATCTGTGTATTTTAGGGAGACTTGAAAAAGTATGACGAAACCAGGGTTGTTATAGACAGATTAACACAAAGATATCATATCATTTTATCACAAAGTGTTATCTGTCAGTGATTACTGTCTATCAGTTGTGTGTGACTGGCTTTTCTGAGGGATGCACATGAGTTACTCACTGTCTCATTATTTTCACTTGTTTTTCACTTTATTTTCACTTGTTGTGCACAGCTGAAGGAGGTAAAAAAAATAATATTTCCTATGCATATTGGAAATAAGAGTGAGGAAGACTGCTCAGAAGAACTGAAGAAGCCGATGAAGATGGCAATATAATGTCAGGTGCCAACTTGCTGAAAGCAAGGGCAGAAGTGAAGAGTGAATAAAGAATCTGGAAATAACAGTGGCATTATGGAGTCCTATCCTGGAGGATTTTTTCCTTTTTATCCCTCTGCCCCTCTGATTCTGAATCTTAGAATCATAGAATCACTGTGGTTGAAAAGGACCTCCAGGATCATCAAGTCCAACCTTCCTCCTAATTTCCTTAACCACTAGATCATAGCCTCAGGTGCCACATCTACTTGTTTTTTGAACACCTCCAGGTATGATGACTCTACCACCTCCCTGGGCAACCCGTTCCAGTGTCTTAACCACTCTGTCAGTGAAGAAATTCTTCTAATGTCTAATGGAAATCTTCCCTGGCACAACCTGAGGCCATTTTCCCTCATCCTGTCATCTGTAATTCAGGAGAAGATACCAACACCAGCTGCACTACAACCTCTTTTTAGTTAGTTATAGAGAGCAATAAGGTCTCCT
>NW_008633092.1:0-8684 GCF_000691845.1 Merops nubicus | reverse complement strand
CCCAGCCCCTGTAACCATGACAATATCCTTTATGTGTTGAAGCTTGTTCATGAGCTCCCTGTTCAGCCAAATTAGCCTCCTGATATACATAGGCACACTTTTATAAGTATTAGCATGAACCATTTTTATTCTTGAAGGTGTGCTAAGTATGTATGAGGAGTCTCAAGGAAAATAAGAGGAAGTGCAGACATTATCCAAACTTATAATCTTAAAATTCCTTTTGAATATACATATTTCACCACTTCAGAGCTAGGATGAATTTTATATAAAATGTAACACATTCCTCTACTTTTATCTGAAACTTACTGCAAACCTCAAACTAGATTTCAAATTTCATCAAGTATAACCCTATTTGTTCAATAGTGTTTGCAGACCTGAATCCAACATCTATGAAACTCACTGAACTTCACTGACTTCAGAGAATGTCAGATGGGGAAGCATTAGTGATGAATAAATTATAAAAATAACTCAAGCAGGTAAAATGATAGAAATTAAAAATTTAATCACAGGAAAGACACTGGAAGATATGGAGAATTCTTTTAGTTCAAATAATTAAAAGTTATTACTTTGATCTATAAAAAGCTAAGTTCATATATTAGAGCATATCCATGCCAAAAAAAATGTCAAAGCGTAAATTTTTTAACAGCTATAATATAAATTAAAAAAATACTGTTTAGGGGGTTAAAGAAAAATAAAGAAGAATAAATAATATTTTCTTTTTTAATTATGGCCTTTGGCATATTCAGTTCATCTAAGAATTGGTTTAAAAAAGAAGAAACCAAACATCTTAGAGGACTCAACGGAAGTACTGAGAATGATCAATCCCTCTGTGTCATCAATACTCAAAGGATAATCTTCATTAAGAAAATACTTGAATTTTTTTTTTGTCCTTGGTTTTATTGTTTTGGGGTTTTTTTTTGTAATTTTGTCTATAAACATTAAATGTCTATGTTCCAAATCCTTTGGATCACACAGCAGTCAATCAAGTAAACACAACTTTTCTAGTACTTCATTTAGTAAGCCTGAATTTTATATTAGGTTCTTAGCAACAGGTAATTAGACTTTTAACTATGTCTCAGATCATATCTGAAAATCAAGACTAAAGTTCAATGTTCTCAATATCTGACCTTGTTCAGTTTTTCCCTTAATGACCCAAGTTCATGGACCATGGGTGAGGTGTTATTTATCGACTTGCTTTCTAAAACTCCAGAACTGACACAAAACTACTTTAAACTAGTTTAATCTCTTCTGTCCCTTTATCAATTGATTTTTTAGTGCCTGTTGATATTGTATACTCAATAGAATTATGTTTTTTTCTTAGTGAAACAGTCGTCACAGGATGCAGATTTCTGAAAATCGCAAACATATTTTATTTACCATTTGTGGCTCTTTGAATTAAAGAGAACTTGCAGACAAGCAACAATGCAATTACTAAAACTGGACTTGGATACTAGAATAAACTCTGCTAGCATGTTAAGATTAATTTCTGAAATCTTTCTATATTTTTCACTTTCTAGAAGATTCAAGTGGATTGAAGAGAGTCTAACTGGACATCCCTGCCTAGTGCCAGCAAAAGATGAATGATCTTCAAAGTGAAAAAGTCCTTAAGCATTTGGCAAGAACTTCAGAGAAATAATATATACAAACAGCACCTACCAACGTACTCAATTCGTAAGGACAGACAAAGCAATTAGTATAGATGTTAGGATAATAACAGAATCCTTTCTAAAGAGACTAATTCAGCTTCACCTCTTCCATTCCCACATCTTTAGGGTTTAGTTTCAAACAGAGCACAGCAGGATGATCCTGTCTTTGGTAGATATAATTACTGTGCTCCTTAAACAAATTGTTAGCAAGTCTAAGTATGAAAGTTGCTAAAAAAAGTAAGAAGGCCCATCAAACTACTTGCTAAAAAAAGGAGCTTAACATCTTTTAAAAAATGTAATTAAGGCAACATAAGGGGAGGCCTCTCCATGTAGTCACTTTGTCTGTTGCTCAAACATGCTAATTTGCAGCTTCCTTAAAATGCAAGAACTAATTTGGTGAATTACACTACTGCGACGAGTAGGCCAAGAATGGATAATTACTTCATAGTGTGTGTGGTGGTTGTGATATAATTCTAACCCCTATTTTGTGGAATATGATGAAACAATGTTTTTCAGTTTCTCCCTGCAGAGAACAACCAAGGTATATCTCTGAGGCTGCAGCTTTCAGCCAGGTCATTACTCCTTAAAATGCCTTAAGTACCAACAGTCCTTGAGGAGGAAACACACAGAGCTAACACAAGGAAATACTTAGAGTCCGCTTTGCCCTGTGCAGAGAAGGAATTGCCAGAGTTTAATAAAAAAAGCCAGCATAACTGTACAAAATTGCTACTGTCCTCAAAATCCCTCAGAGTACCCCTGCACCTGTTAGATTTAACAATGATGGGGAATCAAAATACCTTGCTCAAGAAAATTAATTTATAGCCATCTTTTACTGGTTGCGTCCTATTTTCTGTGCCCTCACTGTTATGTTGAGGGTACTATTTCCAAGATTTTCTTTCCAAATATACTTCCTTACTTTTAAAGTGCGCAACCTGTACGTAACACGTTTGCTAAAAATTGCAAAGGGCAATCACGAAGTTCTTTACATGGACAAAATTGCAAAATATGTATACCGAAATGAAAGTAAGCTAAAAGAAAACAGAGGCTCCTTAAACATGTAAGCTTAAATGTGCAATTCACAGATGTCAAGACAAATTCTTTAGGAAGAGTAAATTTGTACTTAATTGACTAATCTACTTTTGGTGAGAGTCACATATTCTATTGTTCTTTCTCCCCAAACAGGTACGTTTTTTAAACTTGTACAAGACCTTGTTGTATAGCAGATTATTTGGTTTGAGGGTTTTTTATGGTCAAACACAGACGCCAGTAAAATTCAAATTTATGCAAGATTTGACACACTATTAGGATAACAAAAAATAAAAAACAATATTCAGATAACTGGATTGATCTTTGTCTTTAATTGCTCACATTTAATAATTACCTAAATTTGTGACACTGCTTTATCACCCATACATCTGCCACATCAAAAGTTTTAAAATAAATATTCAGTTACCCATCCTTCAGTTGACAAATCTGCTGCTTTCCATAAGTGTGTGACAAGGTGGAAAGTTTGTCTTTTCTCAGAAGATCAAAAGTGGGACGTAAGTTTAACCTTCTCACCTTAACTGTTCTGCTGCATAGAGGGATAATAGATTCACCTGCTATGATAGTGAAAACAAGGGTTGGGAGCTGCTATTCAGTATTTCAGACCAGCTGAGAGGGCAATCAAATTCTGACGAGCCTTTTCTTTCCAGTTCAGTGGGGCAATCTCTATGCAGCATATAATGAACCCCTCCTAGCCCCAGATGTCAGAAACTGAGCAAATTCAGTACAGGATAAGAAAAAAGGATGGATTTGGAAAAAAAAAAAAAAAAACAAAAACAACCAAAAACAAACAAACAAACAAAAAATCACAACCAAAAACCAAACAACCATGATGATAAACATTAGTTGGAGAATGTTATTTTCTTCAAAAATAGCACTAAAGTGCAAGAGGAGAGAGGAAAATTTGGGAAAATTGAAAAACGTGTTGTTTCTCCCACAGAGCTGAAATTTAGTTTTATATCATTGGTCATCTAATGTGGTCCTTTTGGAAAACATATGGTTTCAAAAACTTAACCTTTAGCAAATCATATGTTGGATAATCAGTAAACTGAAATTTTTGTCATTCTGGTGTTCTGTAGCCAGTGGAATATTAAAAAAGGTTATTTTGGAATAGTGAGCAGCAAATCTAGAGAACTATACTTGAAGTAAAAAATTACTAAAAGGAAACACTGAAATTACTTTCATGCAGTTTTTTTCCTCACTCCTCTCTCTTTCCTTGTCCACTGGTTTTACCCTTTCTTAAATGTGGTTTCCCAGGGGCACCATCTTAGCTGAGGGGCTCAGCAGTGCCCTGTATGGAGTCCTGGATACCAGAACTTGCTTCTGAAGGTGTATAGTCAGGTTTTGTCCAAAGGCAATGGCATATGCCAAGTATTTAAGACTGCTTGAACTACACTCTCCTCAATTTTGCCACACCATTTTATAAGCCTTCACGGAATTGAGCTCTAACAAGCTGATACTTAAGAGCAATATTGTCTCTGCACTATGAAGTATTGTGGAGCAGCATTTTAAAGCTGTTGTATGAAAAGGTGTAATAGGCACACATAAAAAGACCATAACTATACTGCTTTGTTCACTACTTAGAATTCACAGGATACTGGAGCTGAAAAAAAAAAATTAAAACATTACTACATGAGCTGTTTTTGTAAACCCTGAGAACAGTTGGAATTTTGAATTATCCTGTAAAGGTCAACATAATTAATAATTACAGCTATAATTATGTGTGAAAAAATGTAAATAGGTGCACTTTTTTTCTAAATAATAAAAATAATCCATAGAAAAGCAAACTAAAGCCTTGCTCTACAGGATGCAGCAATTTCTAATATTTAGACAAACATTCCAAAAAAAAAGTAGTCCCATCCCACAGTTTTCTATGGATCCAATTTAATTTTCTGTTCTTCAGTGCTCTATTATTCATTTCATGAATTGGTACATACATGGAAAGTTAGTTATGTGTACTTTACATCATACAGTTCATCTTTTCGGTCTTAGCTCTTATTAAAGATCAATAACTTTCAGACAGGACAAGCAGAATCATAGAATGGCTTCAGTTGGAAGGGACTATAAAGATCATCTAGTTCCAACCCCCCTGCCCTGGGCAAGGACACCACCCACAAGATGAAGTTGCTCAAGGCCCTATCCAACCTAGTCTTGAAGATATCGAGTGATGGAGCATCCGCAGCTTCCCTAGGCAACCTGTTCTAGTGTCTCACCACCCTCACAGTGAAAAACTTCTTCCTTACATCCAAACTAATTCTACCCTTTTGCAGCTTGAACCCACTGTCCTGTCACTACAAGCCCTTGTAAAAAGTCCTTCCATGGTTCTCTTGTAGGTCCATTTCAGATACTGGAAGGTGTGAAAGACTGGAAAGGTTAACATATGTCTCAAACACAGTGGCAAGGCAGGTCCTGCATACCAAAAGCAAACCATGGCAAGGAGGTGAGCAGAAGGCAGGGGGGATGTCGGAGGACATGCAGTCTTGTACTCTGATGTGAGTACCATACATGGCCAAGGTCACACAGAGTCCATTTGAGGAAGGGACTTCTAACTGCCTGGGGGACCCCTCATGACCACCTCCAAACTAACTTGAGATAGAGAGCGCATGCACAGGGAAAAGTCATACTGTGATCATGGCACCAGACTGGGCAAATCTACCACCAGGACCTCCTGCCTCCCCCAGACTCATTTTGAGAATTTTCTAGATGAAACAATACACATGCTCGACAAAACTCTGCCCAAGAGGAGAACTCTGTGAAACCAGAGACAATAAGATGCGTATGACCAGCCATGTTGAGCAGTGCCCCACTGTAAGATAGGTAAAATTACTTTCTCAACCATTTAGCCATTTCCCCATTTGTCATCAATAAAGGGTTAGATTTATTTGCCACCTTGTGTTGGTTCACCTTTTTTATCCACAGGCAATCATGAAACTTAAACGTGACCCATCTCTAAACCCAGGGTTTGATATTTGGGTTGCAACAGAAGTTTGCAATGAGGTCTCCCCAGAGACTTAACTTCTCCAGGCTGAACGATCCCAACTCTCTCAGCCTGTCCTCACAGAAGACATTTTCCAGCACTCTGATCATTTTTGTGGCCCTCCTCTGGATCTGCTCCAATGGGTTCACATCCGTCTTGTGATGGAGGCTCCAGAGCTAGACACACTAACCTAGGTGGGGTCTCATGAGAGCATAGTAGAGAGGGAGAATCACCTCCTTCAACCTGCTGGCCAAGCTTCTTTTGGTGCAGCCCAGTTGGCTTTCTGGGCTGCACTCACACATTGTTGGTCCATGTTGAGCTTTTCATTGACCAGCACCCCCAAGTCTTTCTCCCCAGGACTGCTCTCAATCCATTCTCTGTCCAGCCTGGATTTGTGCTTAGGATTATTGCCCCAACCCAGGTGCAGGACTTTGCACTTGGCCTTGTAGAAGGTCAAAGAAGAGTCAAAAATCTGATATGGCTTATGCCTCAGACTTGAGATCAATTCAGAACCTCTCTCAAGATGTTAGTCTTCCTGCTCACTGAAGATAGACAATAATTTTAGCCTACTGGACAGTCACAAACTCCATATAAATGTTTATCTCCCTCATTTTTTTTTAGTTGAAAAGCTTTGACTTTTTTAGTTGAAGTCCAAAAGCAGAAAATCTACAGCAATCCAAATGAAGTTACAAATATACCCACCAATTTGCCCACAGCCTGCTCCCACATTCTTTCAAGGCTCCCTCTTAAAGTGACACTGCGACTCCAATTGTCCAGTTCCACTGGCTCCATAGCCAAGCTGATTTCTGAGCCCCTCTCCCATCCCTTTTTGGATGTTTTCTAACATTAACTCTCCCTTGAAATACTTAACTTCCTGTAACTAGTTATGTAAAAAAAGCCCTAAATATTTTTCAGGTGTTTTCAAACAACCCAGAGGCCTAGACTTTTATTAATCCCTTACTGCTGCCCATCACTGTAGGATTTAGTAACTAGCAAAGTGTCTCAGTCAGCTGCAGGATGGATCTGCTTACTCTTTCACAACCACTACAGGTATCCAACAGAAGACATGGAAAGAATAATTAGTTCTTCCAGTAAGTAAAAGCAAGTTTTCCAGATTTTCTCTCTTTATCAGCTACTGCAAATGAAGGGCAAATGGGGGAGGGAAAAAAAAAAAAAGGTTGCTACAGAGAATTACAAACCTATGTTCACTGTGCCTTGCTTCTCCTTTGCATGCTTGCCTCTAAATTCAGATGAAGCCAGAAGGGAACAAGCATCCTTCACACATCAAAGAGGAACTATATGTGTCCATCTTATAAAATGCTGATGTAAAGCCAAATGCACTGTGGATGGTAAACCTACTTCCAGAAGGGGGTCAAGCCTCCATCAGCTCCAAAAATAAAGGTTCCTAAACTAAAATTTTGTGAACATCTGATGAGGTAAACAAGATAACAAGCAAGAACTAGATAACTCTTAGTCTTAAGTAGTAGCAGAAGGCAAAATCACTGTTTGTCAAAAAAATCCTGATGAATTTGACAGAAGATAAAACTACAACTACATATTGCTTTGGCTACATTTTTCTGTACGTTATATATAAAAAAAATAACTACAGGACCTCATCTTAGGATTTTCTACATGTTTACTCAGAGTAGTCCTTAGAAGTCATATTTAGCAAGAAAGTTTTAAAAAACAGAACTAAATCATATAATCGTGCTAGACACAAAACACCGAATTCTATTCCCTCATAAAACAAACAAAATCTGAATGGACTGCAACAAAAAACGGTATGAAACTTTCCAGTTCACAGAAGATTAATCAAAGTGAACATTAAGCACTGGGACAAATAACTGTTAAACAAATTAATCAAACTTGAAATTTTCCCCAGAAAATGTGGACTAATTCTAAATAGTCTGAAGGGCACTGTCAAGAATTTTTATTAACCTATATAACGAAATGAGAAGTGGCAGATCCTTAAGAAATGTTTCTTTCATCAAGTAGATTTGCACAGTGAGAATGCACCATGAGAGACACAGTTTAAGCTTTTTTTGGTGTATTTCCTTTCCATACTTTTTCTGTAGCGTCCTTAAAAATCCATCTGGATACATCTATTAGCAATGCGTCTATGACTGGTTTATAAGCAATAAAATGTTGCCAAATTAACAGACTTTGTGTAGCGAATCTTGTTATACTACAACACATTTACTTACAAAATGAAGGAAAATTGGTAAATTAAACAGCACAGTAAAACATAATATAGTAAAGAGATGTTGAAAAAAAATACAGTGAATAATTGCAAAAAATCAAAGCTATAATATGTAAATGAATGGAATTTTAATATGTCATCTGTATAACTCAGTGTACCTATTTTCCTGGTTTGGGGTAAATAGAGCTGATTCTGCTCTGTAATTTTACTTTTTAACTAAAGTTCCTCTAATTAACTACTCTGTCTGAATTATCAGCATTTTCATAAACTATCTAACTATAACAAGACTTCATGTTTAGAGTTACTGCCAAGGATTGATATGCAGACCAAGGCCACTACTGAACTTAGATCCCACACGGAGGGGGCAGACAGCACCCCGCACCTGTGGGGAGGAGCGAACAGAATAACTGACCCCAAGATTCACCAGTGGGGTATTCCATCCCATGGCTGTCATATCCAATAGAAGCTGGAGAATCAGGGGGAGACAGCCCTTCCGTCACCCCTTCCACTCTTCTTTTTCAGTCTGCTACTACTGCTGGGCTGCTGGCTGCCACTAATGCATGCTCCCAGTGGTGGCTTGCTGCCTGCCACTACTGCAGTGGACAGCATCTGAGGAGGACTTCATCCATCCTGCCTTTGATTTCAACTCCTGTGTTCCTGAACTGAGTTCCAAAATCCAGCTCCTGAACCCAGTCGCTGTCTGTGGCCGAGTCCAGCCTGGGATCCTCTCCCTGGGGGCTTCTCCCCAGCCAGGGGTGTCAGTAACGTATTAACATCATGAGAGAATTGAATTCAGAACTAACTTTATATATTTATA
>NW_008633091.1:11934-16615 GCF_000691845.1 Merops nubicus | reverse complement strand
CTCTCCCTTACCCCCACCTACCCCCTCTTCCCTTTCACGTAACACCTACAGAGGAATTTCTTGTTAAAACAAGTATCTAGAAGTTGAGCTTAATCACAGGGCAAGACATAATGGTAGTTCCTGGACCCACAGTCCACCATGTCCTACAGTCCAGAAAAGAGCCACTCCAAGCAGGAGATGAGGGACTTACTCCACTGGTGTGTGGATTCCTCCCCATCTCTTCAGATACACATTGACCAGGCTTCACCACTCCTCCAAACAGCATAAGATTTAGGAATAACAGAGTGGAGAACTGCACTGGGTATCTCCAGTGAGCAATCAAATGACCATGACATTATGGGAAGGAATAGGTTCTCCCTCTCTCCCTTTCCTGTCTGGTTGTTCACTTTTGAACAGGAAAGAAACACTGAATGGTAGCAGTCTGGTCTAACTGAAGAACGGTTGAGGATAGGAAATAGTGAAAGGTCTAAATTGCATCCCAGTGCTTAAAAACAACATTCTAAAACCTTACAAGCTTGTTAAAAAATGGAGAATACACTTCTGGCCTGTATCAACCAGGAATGGGGAATGAGACTGGGACACCAGCCAGATATGATAACAGTACTTTAAAATGGTGTCTTTCATTAGTTTGTCAAGTCAAATTTTTGAAGGTTTTTCCCTGTCTTTCATTGGAAATAGAAAATAAAATTTAAAAAAAGGAATATGTTTTCACAGAAGTGGCAGTTATGGAATTTTCATTGGAAGGCCTAATTCACTTGTGATTATACCTTGTGTACTTGGTGGTGTGTGAGTTGGTGGCTTTCACTAGCAACATGATAACAATGTCCTACAGCTACAAAGTCTCTGAATGGTTATGCTCTGGGCAAAATCATCAAGGTTACAGCTGCTATCTTGTAAATGCCTGAAAAATTATTTCCAACCCTATCAGGTTCTCTTTCAAAACCAAGAAAAGATTGGTAATTTATTATTATTTTAAAATATTTTCAATTTCATTATATCTAGCCTTAATATGATTTTATTGTGCCATTTAGTATAATGTAGGTTCATCTAAATAGGTATAAGACTTGGAGGGTTTTATTGCAGTTATAAAATCTGAGATCATTCAGATTTGGCTAATTAGCCAAAAAAAAGCAAAGTAGATAAGTAAGGGTGTAAGCTTATCTGATTGCTAGCTTGAGTGACAAAATTTGAGTATGAATCTTTTGAATACTTCCCTTCATGCTTAAGTATTTTAAGCAGTCCTTTCTCGTCACCTTCCATGTTCCCACATTTGCTTCAACTTATAGTATTATATTAAAAATCACAATGTGTTATAGAAAGCTGTACTATTATAGTTGACAGATTAGCATTAAAAGGGTACCAGCTTTAGCTAATTGTTAACTGACTTCTAAATTTGAGCTTTTAAATCAAATGTAGGTAGCTATAGAGGCAGCTGGTTAACATAACAATGAGCATTCAGCTGCATTTGTTGAACTCAGCCTAAAAATGTATGTTGTAAGATTTCTGCCAGTGTTAGCCACAGACTGACTTGTGAATCATGCATGAAAGCAAACTCCACACACAAAATGACCTTGCTGAATACCATTTAGGATCTATTTCCAGTCTCATAAGTCAAATCACTTAGTGGATATCCAATTCACTTAAGTTAGAATCCTGAAGCAACGTTTTGTCTTATTTAAGGAGCACAATTATTAAAAAGCATGGAGCTCACAATTAAATTATAATTAATTTAGGTTCTGAGGGACTGAACTTCTAGAATCTGAAATCAATAAAGGTTTGCTTTAATTGGATTGCTTTCTGCTAAGTCTTTATATGCAAACACATTTTTCTTAGGGAAATCTAAATGTTTAAATAAAATCACTGACATTCTGAAACAGGAGTTTCACTTTCACCATCACATTAAATTCAGTGTCTGTTAGTGCAGCATCTGCAATGCTGACACCCTGAAGATGGCTCTTCTTTGTGCTTAGTTTAAAGCATCACAACGATCTTGCAGGTTACTATCCAACAAGATTCTTCACTGCAAATTGAAATGGTACCAATGTACTTGAGATAAAAGAAACAGTGCAGTCATGGTAGCACACAGTCTGATGCTGTCTGATTTTATGCTACGTCTTTGTACAGAAAAACAGTGACACCTGGCCTAGAAGACCACATTGAGATGAATTTGGGACTACTTCCACAAGGAAGACTATTTCCAATGCAAAAATATGACAGAATTTTATCCAGTGTGCTGCCATGATGCATCTCAGAAAGAATATTTTATGATACAGGCAGCTCGAAATAATGGTAACACACTGGAACAGACTCTGTTGCTGTATTCACATTGAGTACTTTATCATACTTGCTCTACAAACAGTTCCAAGAATCTGGCTCTGCGTGTTGCCGTAAGCCCATACTGCACGATGTTTCTACCTAAATGTATATAATTGCCTTATGCTGTGCTGTGAGTCACTTCCACATTAAGTATTCTTTGAGAGCCTGTGGTGACAATGACATAGCTTTTCTGATGCATAAAAAGAAAATTTTGCAACTTGAAAGCACTTTCAGAGTCTAATTTTTTGATGGTGTGGAAGAATTAGGCTGCCGTGGTGTTTTATGAAAATTTAATCTGCAAGCAAGTGGATATCTCAGAAGAAACCAGGATTGTCTACCTGGATTTCTCCAAGCCTTTTGATACTCCTCCTAGAAACACTGATGCATTATGGTCTAGACAAGTGGGCTCTGCAGCGGGTGGAGAACTGGCTGACAGGCTGCACCCAAAGAGTGGTGGTAAATAGTTATTTTTCAAACTGACAACCTGTCACAAGTGGGGTCCCTCAGGGATTGCTACTGGGTCCAACACTGTTTAATAGTTTCATAAGTGATCTAGATGATGGGATCAAGTGCACCTGATGAAGTTTGCCAATGATACCAAACTGAGTGGGGAAGTGGACACTTTGGAAGGGAGAATCACCCTGCAGGAAGGCCTGCATAGGCTGAAAGAGTAAGTTTCCTTATGAGCCTTATGAAGTTAACAAGGACAAGTGCAAGGTCTTCCACATGGGAAAACATAATCCAGGAGTACAGCACAGTCTGGGATGTACCTGGCTGGAGAGCAGCCCTGTGGAAAGGAACCTGGGGGTCCTGGTGGACAACAAGCTCAATATGAGTGAACAATGTGCTGGTGTGGCAAAGAAAGTCAACAGGATGCTGGGTTTGCATCAACAAGGGCATCACCAGCAGAGATAAAGAAATCATCACCTCCCTCTACTCAGCACTTGTCAGGCCACACCTGGAATACTGTGTTCAGTTGTAGCCCTTGCTATACAAAAAAAGGTGTGGAGAGGGTCAAGAGAAGGGCCACAAAGGTGATCAAAGGACTTTGAAGCCTGCCATATTAGGAAAGGCTGAGAAATTGGTTTGTTCCGCTTTGAGAAAAGAAGGCTTGTGGGAGACTTTACAACTATGTTCCACTATTTAAAGGATGGCTACAAAGAAAATGAGTCTCCCTTTCCACAAGGAGTCACATGGATAAGATGAGGGGTAAGGGACGCATGTTACTTCTGGGGAAATTCTGATTAGACACCTTTTTTAATGACAAGGACAATCAGCCAGTGGAATAATGTCCACAGGGAAGTGGTGGGATCCCCAACACTGAACACTTCTAAGATTTGGCTGGACCAAGTGCTGCTGCTATCTAGACCGTGCTTTTCCCAAGAAAGATTGGACCAGATGATCCTTTAGGTTTCTTCCAACCTAGCATTCTATGGTTCTATGATTCTGTGAAGACAATAAGCTCAGAGCTTTGCTGCACTAATAAGCTAGTACTGCAACCCTTACTCCTGCTTAGATTTTCTTATGATGGCCTGATATGGCACATAGCTTACATTTGTAATTTTGTAAGTTAAAGAAAAAAAAGTCAAACTCTTAGATGTATAGTTCTGCTGAATCACAGTAATTAAAGCATGGTGTTATCTTATTACAGAGCTTGGTCAGCTCCATAAAACACTTCATATTATGTCTGTTTTCTGTGCGGTAAAGTAAAACAAACAAACCAAATAGCTATTAAATTCCTATAGCTATTAAATGCTTCTGAAATGTTTGATCTCAGAGGAAATTCTGGCTTGAAAAACAACCATATATTCATTAACAAAAAATTGAGACTTTAATTAATTAAGTGCATAATGAGATGGTAAATCATAGAACAAAGTATGCTCTCTGCACAAAATGTTACCCCTCACTTCATATTGGGGTCATATCCCTTGCTATATTAGAACTGATTTGCCCTTCAGAAGCAAACTGGGAACCTTGCTGAAAACAAAGCAAAATAACACTTCATTTTCTTTCATCAGTGCTCCCATAGGCTTTTCTGTAAATGCTTGCATTTCAGTCTTCTAATCTGCATGAGTTTTTATAGCATGTTGACCAAAATAAACGAAGCTTAAATGCTCAGCCCAGAGAAAAATTAATATATTTGGATTTATACAAGTTAGCCTCACAGATTCTACAGGTATTTTTAGAGCTGTTTGCTCATGTAAAAATATATGCATTTTAGGAAGTAAAATATAATTTGATTGATACACTTCCATTTTCAGGAATTCAAAATTAAAGACAGTTTCAGAAAGCTATTAAATATGTCAGCAAAAGAGACATAATTAAATAATTATTGACCTGAAACAGTCTCAAAAGACATTTTACA
>NW_008633091.1:0-11903 GCF_000691845.1 Merops nubicus | reverse complement strand
TCCCTACAATTTATAAATAAATTCTGTGAAAAAAAAAATTACTATTTCCACTGAAAATAAAATGCAAGAAAAGTTTTCTTTATATTCCTCATTCTGTTTTATACACCAAATCTTAACACTGTAAATTACAATATAAAGACAATATTGTCACAGATCAGTGACAACTGTGAGATATTTCATTATGAGAAACTTACAGTCACATCTTGAAACTGGAGGCGCATAGCAGAGCCTGATGGTTGTGGTCTGCTGGTGATCTCTAGTATGGTCCTTAACAGAATATCTAGCAGGCTATTTACAATCACATCAATTTCTTCCAGGACAGATTTTTCCTTGAATAATAAATAAATAAATTAAGATGTTAAAATAGATGACCACAGGCCTATTTCCTCTGATGCCATTTTAGTAACAAATTATGGTTTTACTACATATGCTACATTTGAGAAACAAGGACTATTTTCTAATTAAGATATTGTTGTTTTTTTTTTTTCTAACAGATTTCAAATCACATCATATTGAAATATTCATATTCATATATATGAATATGTATGTATTCATCAAATTAGCATAGCTCCATTTTCAATTAATGTTTAGAAGAAAGTAGTAAATAATACACAAGAACTTTTTTGGCAAAATTTTTATAGGTAAGGCCCATATATATTCTGGGCAAACTGCCAAGAGACCCTTAAATTTCAAAATGTAGAATCTTGTTTTCATGCTCTGAAACTACCACCAGAAACAAGCAGCTGGTGCTCAACTTTTCAATACCTGCTTCAGCATTAAGGACCAGGTATGTCGCTTCCCATCCACTGAGCAACACAAACAACTGAGTCATTTATGTAAGCCTACAACTGCCTGTACACAACCACCATACAAGGGAACCAAAGTGTTCAGCAAAAAAAGAGGCCATGAATACTTAAATTACATGCATGAAAACGTTTCATGAAATCAAATTGTAGTTACTTTTCCTTTTTAATTCAGATGGAAATATGTTTTCCCTGCTTCAGCAATGTTTTCTGTCTCCACTGCAACAGACAATACCACCTTAATCTGAGCAATTTTATCCACAATTAAAGATGACATTTCTTTGCAGAAAGACACACTTCCTAATCAAATGCACACAAAGTAAAACTCATCTGACAAACAGATTCAACTTGCTGACATCCAGGTGTAGGAGTGATTTCTATTTTTTTTTTTTTTTCTTTTCTTCCTACACACCCAAAGCATATGATTTGTAACAAAAGTCAAAATTCCTGTTTGGACTCAAGATGAGTCTAGTGTCACAGTCATGTTTTTTGTCACTTTGTGTGGTGTCAAACAACTATTAAATTTGCTACTTATGAAGGCAGAGATTATACAGTGTGTTTAGGAAGTGTATCAACCAGGAGGACGCATGCACAAACTGCTATTTGAATGGCCCACACAACCTTAATTTTCAAAGCTGCCCAAGTGCAAATTAAACACTCTCAACCTCTAAACTATCCTGATTACCGTGGGAGGAATGAAGTTTTGAACTGATCAACAAAAATCATATCCAAATCAACAAGTTGTTAATACTCTAAATGACTCAAAGACTACTAAAAATAGTAGCTGCATATACTGAACATGGGAGAGTGTTTTATGTAGACATTCGCTGTTACTCTGTGTACATCTCTGGCCTGGTGACTCCAAATGAAAGATATCCTGAAACTGAGACCAGATATGTAAGCCTTTCTCCCAGTCCAAAACCACAGCTATGCTTTATCATCTGTCACTTTATCTTGTGATGAGGCATTATACTAATCCAGGAGCAGCTGCAATGAAAATGTTGTTACAGTTCCAAAGTTGCAAGCCACATCCATATTGAATTACTGATGGAGCAATTTTAATTGGCGACAGTGGTATGAAATGAAGAAATACATAAACCAATTCTCACTAATGCATTACACTGTAACGTATGATGGCCTTGATGTGCATGTACTGCACTAACTACAGGCAGTGTTTGGTTTTACCTGTATTATATCCCTTTGCCTGTCAGAACTTATTGTCATCTTCACATTTACCATACACTCATCTAAGCTAGCTCTCATATGCAGCTTTTGCAGATGATTTTGCAAACACAAACATCAGAAATTTTGTGGTTTGGTTTGTGTCATTAAATGTCCTTGAGTCATATGAAGAAGTTCAACACCTCACGGATGTGACGTGGTGTTTACTCACTGAGCTGTTCTTCTTGATGAGGCAAAATATGTTGCTAAGGATACGTGCACACATTATAAGGTCTTTTTGCTCTTGTAAATGCATGTGGAGATGATGTAAAACTACTGGAAGAAGAATGTATCGAGAATCTGGAAAAAAAATGAAAAATTTTATGAGTAGAAGTTTCTCAAAAGAATCATTTAATACAGACATAAAATGTGTCTTCAGTCCAAAACATTTCTGATAAGCAGGAGCTTTTACCAATATTTTTCATAAGCAGAAGCTTTTACTTCATAACCATAATACCCTAAAGCAAATACATGAAGAATAAACAACATGCAGAAAGTCAGTATGCCATATTGTGGATGGAGAAAAACACCACTGTGTGGAATATAGTGTAGATAAAAGAAAATTCTAAGTATTTGTTGAGTTGCCATGAAAAAACACTTAGCATAATAATACTGGTATTAATAAAAATGTGAAATTATGTTCCAGTGTTCCTTGGCATATGACAGGATACCTTTGCAAGCCAAGGTCACAACAGACTTCATCTTGACCTCTGTTGCTCTATAAATGAATGCTACTTTACAGACAAACAGTACTTCCAGATTTCTTTCAAGATTTTCACTTTTCCAGAGTTCTCGCTCCTACTGAGTATGAGCAATTTAGACTACATAAAAGTATTTGCCTCTCTTCTATTTCATTTTCTGAACATAGCTCTTTGATGCTATTTTCAGTCTTGAATTCTCTCAATATTATGCAAGAACTTCATTAACACGCTATTTTTTCTTGTTTCTTTTTCTTAAAGACAATGTTATGAGAAGATCCCTAATACTTACACTTGTGATAACACATTAAATTCCTATTTACAACTTGATAAATGAAATGGGTGTTACCACGTTTTCATCTTGTTGTTGTTTTTAGCTTTTCCATAATTGAGAAATTATGTTCTCATAGAAACGTACTTGAATAATTTCCTCTATTAAAATTTTAATGATGATTATATGCTACATTATCTAAATATATTCATCTACCCAGTTCCTTTGTTCATTAATGTAGTTATTTCCTGAGTTTATTTAGCTAGAAATCTAGTCCTTTGAAATAATTTTGCCAACCAATTACTGTTTGTGGATTACTCTTTCTATAAACACTTTTTTTTCACTCCAAATATTTCCTATATTTTTTCCACAAGTGAGAAAAATATTTTATTCTGTGATTTTGTTTGTTGAATGTTTCTTTCACCTACTGAAATACAGCACTAATCCTGTTTTCCTCTATTATCCCCTTCTTTTCTTTGTCTAGCTGTCTGTATAACACAAGACAAACCATATGAACAACCTGATTTGTATACACTGTTTAAGTATATTCTTGGTTTTGAAAAAAAAAAAAAAAAAAAAAGAAAAAAAGATTCCCTGCTCCTTTTAAATGGGTGTTTCATGGGTGTTTCATGCTTATTAGTGTTCAAGGCCAGGGTGGATGGGGCTTTGAGCAACCTGGTCTAGGGGAGGTGTCCCCATCCATGGCAAGGAGGCTGGAACTACAGGATCCTTAAGGTCGCTTGCAACCCAAACCATTCTATGATCCTATTATTTACTCAGATGTCCCACTATATGTTCCTACTGAAGAGAACTGTAAAACAAAAAAAAACAAAAAAACAAAACAAAACAAAACTGTACGGCAATAGGGAAAAGGCCATCAATGAATCTATAACCAATGGTATTGAAAACAAAAGTTGGGAAGCAATAGCCTATAGCCAGTGACTGCTAACTTGTGCAAGTGCCTCAGTAGCTTTTCATCATCTGGCCTCAGAGTTCGTATCTGTTCATAGCACTGCAGAAGCATCTCAACTAAACCAACAAGTTATCTTCTTTTTTTTTGCTACCTAAAACCCAGAAGCTCAGCAAAGTGTTGTCCCAGGTAGTCTGTGATGTGAAATATGCATGGCTGCCACTGACCCGTCCACTGCAGGATCTACAAGGCCAAAAGAAAAGCAGGCAGAAAGATGACTAATGTGCAGATTTCTGGTTAGGAAAGTGTCAGCTTCTGATCCCCACCTCTAAATCTGTTTACTGATTACTGATAGAAAAAAGAACAGAGGTAATGCCTTCAGCTGAAGAGGTAATGCAGGACTCTCCATTCCTATAAAATGACCTAACCTTTAGAATACAGGGGATGGCTCCTTTTCCCTGCTTTCTGTTAAGCCTTCAACCTACACATCTTGAACTCTTGACTATTTGGTCAATCTTTGACCTCTTCTGGACCATCTTCCAGAGAAGAGATGAAGGTTTCACTGTGCAAACCAGCCTGTAGTTCTGCAGTTGGGGTACTTCCTTAGCAGTCAGGTGACAGGAAGCCAAATCCAGGCTGACATAACACTGAACTTTGTCTTCCATTTCCAGGCAAATGCCCAAATCACTACTCAACTTCACAACTGTTGCAGAGCAGTTACAGTAGCTCGTTCACACATTTCTAGTGTGAGCCTTATCCTTTGGGGCATAGGTCCTCCGAGGACATCAGGTTCTCTGTTGCAGCAAAAAGTCAAAGCCCTCAGCCTATGAAGTGAGGAGAAAAGAGAAGCAGCCCAGCGTGCCAAGGTATTTCCTTCTTGGTTGACTCCAGGCTGCAAACAGAGGATTTGGTACCTCTTCTGAGATGTCCACTAATCCGCACACTGCTTGCATGTAAGCACAGCTTTATGAACTTCACTTTGAAGTCCAGAGAATCTATGCATAGCAACACTTGACTTGTAAATAGCCAACTCTTCCACATGATATGGCCTGAAGCACCTCAGGCAAATCTGAGCATCCTTGTTCAGTGGTTTCCAGTATCTCATTTTTACAAAAGCTTCCTATAATAACCAGGAACTTTATTTTATCAAGACCAAACAGATCAGCAAAAAGCATCTTACAATGACTTGTAACTATACATGGGAGGGAACAGTGCCAGTTAACTACCACATACAAGCCAGCTTTAGATATATTCCTTGTAAACATATTATCTAAATACCTCTCTGTCTTGACCTCTAAATACTATCCCTCCCTTGTATAGGTGGAGAGAGGTAATGATATTACAGAAAGGCAGAGATGGCATGTTCACCTCTGAGACAAACCAAGGACCATGTGGAGAAAGTTTGGAGGAAACAGTGTACAACATTTGTCTTGAGTTACTCTTTTTCTTAAAAAATTGTCAGCTGCAATGTCAGCCACTGTATATAGAAAAATTAATGAGTGCAAGGAATGGTGCAATAATCAGAACTTTTAGCCGTCAGTTATTGTCCTAATTTTTCTTCTGTGCAGGAAGCCAAATTAGCTGTTTAAAATCCTAACACATGCCCTTTCCAAATATTATACAGAAAGAGAAAAAAAAAATAATAACACAGAGCTTTTCAAGTGCATGTTTGGCATAATTAGAGAGTGACTACTCTGGGCAATCCTTGTGACTTTCCTATACAGCTACATTAACATTTACTATTTAACCCACAGCACAACTTTCCCCCTTGGTTTTCAGTTAGTGGTAAAGCACCTGCACAGACACACGAAACCTTCTTTATTCTAACGGATTTTAAAGGTTAATTTCAGAAAGATGATCCTCATTTCAGTGACTGTCTCTGACAAGATGGTCAAAACTTCAGCCTGCTTGGAAGAAGAATTAGTGATTGAACATTTTGAACAAATAAACAACATTCTTGAACACTGAGAAGCAAAGAAGTTGCTCTTTGTTTTGTTAGTTTTATTTGCACCTATTGACTTTGCATCTCCTTGTTTGGAACAACCACTGGACCTGAGGGTGGCAGGAGAAGAAAATATTTAAGCCAAGCAAACACGTATCACTGCAATTCCAAAACCAAACGTAGCCTGTTCTGTGAATGTATGGACATGTCGCTGTCCTCAGAACAGTCAGGTTTAAAACTCCTGTGAACTGTTTTCAGCTGAAAGAAAAAATGTGCCTGTAGTGCAGGAGGAAAACAGGTATGGCTGAGAAAGACCTCCCTTGGCATAAAAAATGAGCCGCTTATGCAAAGCATCCTTTGCAAAGCTTTTGCAAAACATGTTTTGCTCTCCACTATAAAGAGATATAGGGGTACTAATAAAGGCTGAATTTTTGCATGCAGTATACATCCATCCATCCCTCCACAGGAGTGTATAGAAGCACACATACACAGACAACTCCAAAGAATAGTATATTGCTGTGGAAGACAAGTTAAGAAATATTAAGTAATATGAAAAAGATCCTGGGGTACTCAAGAGCAGTACTATGGATCAATGTGTAATACCTCTACAATTTGAAAAAACATACAATTTTCTTTTATAAAGTGTGTTAATATGTGAAGTTTAATGCATTTTAAGTAGACTTAATATTTGTAGCCACAATTTCAATAATGATAGGCTTTTTCTATTTTTATAGCAATCAATTAGCTTGCAGGCATTACTGAGATATCTTACAAGTCTCCTGAAAATAAAGTTTTGACTCTTTTGATAAAATAAGAAGGAAATCACAGTATCTAGCGTCTAGATATAAATCTTCTTATCAGTTAGTGTTATCTTCTGAACTTGCTAGCAACTTCTTTTCATTCTCATAGGAAGTCTAATATGCAACAACATCCTTTCTGTGAGATAGTTCAAAGATATTAAACTATTCTTACTATTTCAGATATTAATCTCTGAATGACTACTGAAGCATATAGTCAACTACATGTACGTTCTCCTGTGATTCACAGGATACAATTCTTAGATGAACTCAGTCACAAAGACAGACTTGAGGAAAGCAGTCTCAACAAAAACAAATACATAGTTATCACTTTTCTAGTCTACAAACAGTGGGTTTAAGTGTAAAATAAGGAAAATAATAAAAACCAGATAAGTAATAAGTTATACAGAAAACTTTAAAAATTAAATAAGTTAAATAAAATGAAGACTTGAGCATGTCTTTAAAACATCAACTCAGAACTTTTCTTAGCTTGATAATATATATGTATCATATTTACATATCATATACTATATGATACCTATAACGTAAACGGTCAGAGAATTAAAACCCTCCTCCATTGGTTTTGAAAAGTTTGCCTCACTAAAAGGAAAAGTCTTACACAGCTACTCTTGCACAGGTCCAGATCCTCATATTTTGGGAAGACACAAAATTTCTTGCCTTGTAAGAACATTCTCCATGTGGTAAAGAGCTGCACCACAGATTATAACTGTGCTAAGATACAGGCTTTAGCAATATGGGATTTTTCTTTTGTTAGGACTTCATCTACTAATGTAATCTCTCTTCTGGTAATTGACATGTTTGATTGGTGGTGAATCCAAGAAAACTCATCCTTTCTGGAGGATGAAACATAGATGTTCCACTTCCACACCTCACATGTTCATAGCTATTGAATTTGCAAGCTCAGGTAGTGCCCTTAGAGAAAAAAAAAAAAAAAATTACTGCTGTTCTGCTAATTCCCACCTAACCATGTCACGGACATGGTTCAAGATGTGTTTCTTTTATTTACCTTAACTCTTCCCAGCAAAACAGATTTAACTCTTATAATAACTCTAAGCTATAATAATATTTAATGCAAAAAAAAAAAAAAAAAAGAGAACAAGAGTTCGAGACTGCTAATGCATTGTAAATTACAAAGTCAGAAAATCTTTTGGGTCCACACATATCTAGGTCATTAATTTGGTCATTCTACAAGTATCAACAGGCATGCATCCAAAGAGTTACACCCAAAATACCAGCAGACAGGAAGAAAGACTAAAAGGAAAAAAACATATCAGCAGGAAAACTGTCATTGTTTCTTTTTAGACACTCAATGTCAAATACTACAAAGATGGAGAAGTAAATACTGAAAAACAGAAATAAAACAAGGCCTTAACACTCACTAACTTTTCACAAGAGCTAGACAGATAACTGCTGTTGGCACCTTTTAACATTTCTGTAGTTGTTACCCATAGGAAGAGCAGAAGTTTAAAGTCACTGAAACAGACAAAGGTTTTAAGCACTCTCTACTGAAGCCTCACTACAGAGCCATTTCAAGCACACTATCCACACAAGATCAGGAAATAAAATATACAAACTGCATTCTCTAAAGACACAGGCACAGAGCAGATGCATCGAATACATCTCAGATTGTACTAAACATCTGTGCTTGTGCACCTTAAATCCACCCCTGCATGCCTGATGTTTCAGTTTTCAGCAATATACCAAATATATCTCCCAACTGTAGTGAAAGCATAACTTTAGTGTCAGTTAGCAGTGGGACCTTAACTCTTCCCAGCAAAACAGATTTAATTCTTATAATAACTCTAAGCTATAATAAATAATGAGTTGTTGTCCTGGTTCCGTGTAAAAAGGGGTTCAGGGCAGGACCCACACAGAACAGAACTATGTACTCGCCTCTCCCCCACCCGAGAGAGAGAGAGAAACTTTGGAAGAAAATGAAGTATATTGTTTAACAAGGAACAGAAAATGAAAAAGGGAGGTAAGGAAAATAATATATACAAAGATTAGGGGAATAATACAAAAAATAAAATATACAAAACCCTCAGAAATGGTTCCAGGGTCCCACGGAGTGAAAGGACAACTTTCCTCTCCGAGCTCCAAGGCAGGAGTGAAATAAGAAACCCCTCCCTGCCTCTTATCAGAGTGTGTGTGGGAAGGGGAGGGAATACAATGGTTCACCCCCACCCGGGGTCCTCCCAGTTGCTGGAAGGTCACGACCCCATTCCAAGCCTCAAACCACAACAGTTGTTCAGGCCTTTGCAGTACAAAATGTGTAAATCCCATGCTAAACTATTCCCACTTGTTTCCAAGGAAGCTCTAGATTACAGAAAAAGTTATCTAAGTAGTGCTCTCCTTATTTTCAGATGTTTGAATAAACAGTTATTTCCTGTGTTCCATGAAGTTCCAAAATGTTAGCAAGCACTACAGCTTGCAGCATTCATCATCTTCATCCGGGAGGCAGAAATCAATTATTTCCACAGCAACAAGCCTCACTTCACATTAGGATGTACAGTTTACTCTGCACAATTAACACAGTGTAGTGTAATATTTATTTTTGCAAGAGGACTTTAAAAGGACTTCCTTCTAGGGATTGACTGAGGGATAGTCTACTTACATTTTTGTATTTTAAAGAAATAAAACATTAAGTGCATAGCGAACAAGATGCTTATCTCCCCAAGACCCTTCAACTTAATGATGACTGAATTCATGCTGTACAAATGTTTGCCTGAGCTTCCTATCATGGACATTGGGTGCTTATTTTACTGCCTGATGTCTTTCACATCCATTTCCTTGTGGTTTAATGAATTTATATTCTATTTGTGTATAATATGCACTCCGAGTAAAATTCAACATGTAATTTTCATGGTTTTTATAGCCAAACCAACTCATATGACTTCTTAATAACAAAACTGGATTTAAATAGAAAACCCTAACACTTTTACAAAAGGAAGCAAACAAAAAAAAATTCTCACACAGCTGAAAGTAAACGTAGAGTTGCAAGAAACTCCCCAAGAGCCCCTTACATGGTATGGAATAACTCTTTTTAATTACACTAATTCATTTGGATCTTCTGGTTAGGATGACCTAAAAGCATTTTTAAAAACATGTTCTAAGATCTCTTCCTTTATTTTGAAGCATCTCAAAGTATTTATGCATATTCTGGTGGATTTTGCAGAGCCCTCATCATTGTAATGTGTTTACCTTGAATGCCTTAGATGGTAAAAGTTTCTACTGAACTTTTTCAGCAATATCCAAACAGCTCTCAAGAGGGCTTTTGGTGAGTAAATTAACACTTACTAGAATTCTTTAAATCTCTCCTATTTTAATTCTTTTATTTCAGAATTCGTTCACCTCAAATCTAATATTTGATCATTTGGTATGGGCTTCACTTAGAACAGAAAAAAAGAATATTTCACCACCATACAACAGTTTTTGCTTCTGCATAGCAAATAACTATGTTGTTATATACGTCATGTACCAAGTATCACTTGCATTTGTGTAGCCTTTTTTATGCTACACTAAGAAATGGAGGATTGAAAGTGCTGAACTAGCACGAGCTACCCAAATAAGACAATGGATAAGTGACAATCTGTTCACCGAATTGCTCCCAAAGGTGGGGAAAAGCAAGCAAAAATAAACAGTAAAGCTTTTTCCTTTATAAGTACTTAAAAAGTATAAGACCAACTTACTTCACAGATATACTTGCCAGCAGTAGAGCAAAACAAAACTATATTTTAAGAGTCTTTGTCTATAAAAAACAACCTGCTACATTTAGCCAGTTGTATTCTTGTAAAGGAGCTGCCTGTACAGAGCAGTGCTTCAGGAATTGTTCCTTAGGAAGCGCTGCTCTGAGCAATGCTATTCCCTTCAACACCTGCTGGCCCGTATACCAAGCACACAATTTGAGTTCCTCATCTGCAGGCAGCCCAGGGTAACCTTACCTGGGTTAGTGTACAGGTGACTCTCTACAGTTTTCCCAATACTCTGCAGTTTAACAGCTTGAAGAGACTCATCCCCATGCATGACTGTTGGCAAGCTGCCCAGAGCATCGTGAACCAGATTTGCCACTTCTCTTACATCAAAGAGCTTCAAAAGTTCAGAGTACACCGAAGGGAATGAGCTGAGAAACACAGCCTAGAGGAAAAGGGCAAAAATGTACAGTCAGATATTGCAGGATATTCTGACATTTATAGAATTTAAATAATTATAGAAATTTAAATAACTGTAGAAAAAATGCCTGGGTTTACATTTCAAGGGTAGTTAGTGGCTTTAAAAATGGCCATATTTTCAGAAATATCCTCGCATTCACTAATGGGCTTACACTTGTGACTGTTTTCCTTTAAGCATTATCTAATGACTGTTGATTTCTCCCAGGACAAAATAAGAGTAAGAAGTTCAGCTTAGAAAAAAAAAAATATTTATACTTTACAGATTTGTGAGAGAAAATTTTAAAAAGTATAATAGAAGCTAGCTGATATCAGAACAAAAAGATTTGAGTGGATTTGGTTTGGTTTGCTTTGGTTTAAGATAAGTAATGTAACAGCCTTCAGATATTCCTTTTTTTCAAATAATGAACAGTTTCATTTTGGAGTGAGACAACAGTGGCAGTCTTGGTTCGCTTCAACAATCCTAAAATAGGTTTAGAAAGTCATTGGTGAGTACAATAAATACAGAAACAAAACATTGGAAAGGAAAGATAGGGCAGCGCAAGAGAAAGAAAGCTGGAACTGACATTCCCTTCTTCCTCTCCAAACCTTGCTGCTTGAGAAAAGCTACTCATACCTTCCTTACATTGTTATCAGAAGAAACAACATACAAGGTTAAAGATACTAAAGAAGAATTCCAAATGTGGTTTTTATATTATTTTGCTATTGCCTTTTCACTCCACCTGCTTACATGAATTAGAATGGAAGAACCACCTCTCTACTCTGTTTTCTCCAATTTGCCGTTTTCTTGGAAGAACAATTTTCTACAGAGCTTAAGAAATTAATCATTCTTAACAGGTCTTAAATGTCTTTGGTTATAGAAACAGTGGAAGAGGATGGTATATCTATGAGCTGTAGAAGTTGGTAAATCTATGGCATTTAATGTAGAGAGCTATCTCCTGTTTGTTTTGCCTCTGCGCTCTAGCACTAGTCAATTTTAGTAGTCTCAATTGAAATAAAGATACCAACTGAGCAGTAAAACATACAGTTCATCAAGACTTCTTGATGAACTTACAAGTTCATCAAGTTTCCTGT
>NW_008633090.1:409-746 GCF_000691845.1 Merops nubicus | reverse complement strand
ATTCTCATATCAATTTGGGTTTGTACTTCCTCAGTTTGCCTTCCACCTAATCCCATAATAATCACAGGTTGACCTCTAAATTTCTTAGGGTTTCCATAAATCAAAGAGGCCTCCACTCTGGTATCCACTAAAGCCTTTACTATTTGGGAAGACATTCCCAAAACATTCACAGCTTCACGTGGTGTCATTGGTCTTCCCGCATGCAATATACCGGAACTTGGCCAATTTTTCAGTATTGGTTATAGCACCTGTTGTCATTTGAGGAGTACAGGTCAGAATACTGCTGCAACTCATGGTTCCTCCCAGGAACAACCGAACTGCTCCTGGAAGGCCGCCT
>NW_008633090.1:0-221 GCF_000691845.1 Merops nubicus | reverse complement strand
AATGTGTTGTCGAGACATCCGATGGCTGATGTTTTTAATCACGTCGGGTGTCTTGATTCCCTGTATGCTCCCAGGGGCCCCGCTGGCATTGGAATTCTCGATAGCCTTCATGCTCCTGGGGACCCCATTCTCCAAGATCACCTAATTGATGCATTTTCTCAATTAAGTTTCTAATGGGATTTCCCATCTCACTGAGTAAGAGGGTTACTAGAACATTCTTA
>NW_008633089.1:0-13801 GCF_000691845.1 Merops nubicus | reverse complement strand
AGGGAGTCTGCTGCCTCCCTGGGGTCCTGGTTAAAGATGTGATGAGAAAACTTCTGACCCTGGTATGGCGTAGAATAAAGCAGGGAATGTGTCTTCACAGCAGGGAGTAGGGGGAAAACACTATGTGGAGAGATACAATCACCAGTGCTCCAAGGTGATAGTCTGGCCACTTTACATACAAAAAGAACCAAGCAAGAAGAACCTGAGGACTTGAATGAATTTAAACAAACCTAGATATCTACATCAAGAAATTTACATAGCCTAAACCTCTGAACTTTGGGAACTAGTACACATGCTTAATGAACTTATACATAGTAACTTCTTCTCCCAGGGGAGGCATAAAATGAAGTTAATGAGACATACAATGTATGATGTGAAGGGGGGTACATGTTGGGGGGAATATGTAGTAGGTGGACCGGGCAGTCTGTACACTCTGAGTACCTCAGCCAATGGGGAAAGGAGGAGGGAAATTCGTGGCCGGGAAATTAGGGTAAAAAGGGGGCTGTGTCCCCCAGCAAAACTGAGAGACCCCACCGGGATATGCCCGTGGACTCTCCCTTCATTCAAATAAGGTATATTTTACAGGACTCCTCTGTCTCCAATTAGAATATCAACCTCTGGTAACGGCATTTTCCGCACAGCCCTCAGATTATTTTCCATTATTGACTTTTCAGGTAGGCAGTGATGAACTCACAACAAGAAACCTGAAGGCAATCAAGAGAGACTTCTGGGCCTTGGGACAACTGGTCAAGGGATCAGAAGTACAAGTAGTGTCCTCCTCTACTCCTCCAGTATGTGAGAGCCAGCACAGGCAGGATGAACCAACAACCACAAAACAATGGTTGAAATGCAAAATGTAAATTTATTCTCATTACCTCATGAACCTGGGGATCTCTGCAGCAGCACATGGGTGAAGGCACCTAAGCGGGGGCACATGTACAGCAGAGCTTGAACCTTGCTTAAGAGTGAAAATTTGCTGAAGAGTGTCCATTTGAGAGAGTAATTTACAGAGGCATGCAATAGACATATAAAAGAAGGAATAAACATATCTCTACAATGCTTTGAATCAGTCGTCCCATTCATCCTCTCAGAGCATTAAACTACTCACCCAGGCAAGCACCAGCAGCAGACTGTTAAATCCTGGAGATGTTGAATGTTGTCTTCTATGCTTACCAATTCATCAGTTACATTGAGGCAACACATGCCTTCCAAATCAAAGCAGTGCTTATGGTGTCAAAGGAGGAAACAGTCCATCATTCAATTTTATAATGTGCATTGGTTTACAGCTGTTATCTAGTCAGAAAAAAATAACAATGAGGAGCTTTAATATCAAAATCACTTAGCATAGTAGAATTCTGTGATGCAGCTATTGTGGTTAGCACGCCAATGAAACACATTGTCTAAAGATCTGCGCTGTTAGTCCTCCCTCAATAGGAAAGGCAGGTGAGTACATTACCAAAGGTTAACCAAATCCGAGCATTTACATGTTTATCTTACAGAAATCTGTCCAGGGCTTGTGCTTCCAGTATAGGACTATAAAGCACAACAAACCAGCCTGTGATAATGGAGAAAAACAGGAGTGCCATCTCCTTCCAGTAGTACACATGCTGGTGCTCCAGCTCCTTCAGCTTATACTACTCCAAGCTTGACAACCCAGTATGGGGTGATTGCCCACACAGGTTGAAGAGCTATAGCTTATGCTTTTTCAGGTTGAAACCCAACTCGGTGTTGGGCTCACAACACCAATTAACACCTTGCCAATTAACACTTTTCCAGTGCTATCTCCCCTAGATAAGTCACAGGTATTCACCACAGATACCTGAAATACTAGAGTTTAAGAATCTGATATTACCAAAGGATGTAAAATAAGAGCAGAAATTGGCATTGTCAGAGGTTATTATATGAATATTCACATTTAGGCTCATAGGTCTCAGACCCACTACACAATCGATCAGTACAAACAATTCCATTTCCCCTGTAGTTAGCATTTTGGGAGAGGATGGGTTGTTCTAATGCTTCAGTTTTGCTATGTTGTTTAGCATATTTGATAGATTTAGGAGAAAAACAAAACAAAAAACCCTAGTCCTGACACTGGATCCACAGCAGCGAATACTTATCACCACCCTCTCGAGAGGGGTAGGGGGTCCATGCAATCAAACTGCCAGGCTCACTGAAGGCCCCCTGACCCCATCCCATCTTTCCCCATGGCCTATGCAACACCCTTACATGTAGCTGCACACAAATAACCCAACCATGTGCACATGCTTCCTAAATATGCAACTCCTACTGAAAAGAAAGCATCAGGAAGATCTCTCACCACTTTTCAAGGTGTAAATCTTTTGCCGATTTTTTTCTATAAAAGTAACCATATCTGGTACTGTAGCTGCAGGTGGGGGGATGGGGTGACCCCATTCAATTCTCTATAATCTACAGTCATTTGCCAAGTGTGTATGGTCCCTGAAACAGTCAAATAGGACTTGGCAACTCTGGAGGACCTCCCAAACCTTAATATCTGCTGCTTTGGCATTTGCCAGGCAGTGCACTGCTCTGAGGTGGCAGGTGGGGGGTGGAGGGTGGCTGCGGAGCTGGTGTTGGGCCGGTGTGGTCAGCCTTGCTTTATTCACCACCTGAACAGGTGACCCTGAAACTACAGCCCAAACTTCCCCCAAGGTATCTGCCAGGGCACCTACACCACCAGCAGCATCTGTGACTGCTGGTACAGGTAAGGATTTCAGAGAGACAAGTGCCCCATACCCAAAAGCTGTATTCCAATACTTCTCACCACTGCCACCCTGTCCGGACTGAACCCCACAACCAACACACAAGCTATTGCTGTTCTCAAAATGTTCCCAGGCAATCAGAGTAAATTGATCAGCAGCACAGCAGTACAAACAAAAAGCAACCACTAATGAGCATTAGACGCTTATACAGTAAGGCAAGCGTGCCCCATGGCAAGCACAGAAGCCTGCCAATTAATAGCTAAACAGCAATAACAGCTATAAATTTGATCTTGCACATTCCAATCATATCTGTCATTATCTTGAACCCTTTAAGCCCCACAATGTACACCAAAAAGGACTGTCATGGTTTAATCCTGGCTGGCAACTAAGCCCCACATGGCCACTCACTCACTCTCCCACCCCCATTTATTAACAACACACTATCAACAGCATTACAGTATCTTGCAACCCATGGCCCAGCTCTGCTTGAGTAGGAATTGCTCCCTGCACGATTACCTTTGCATCTGGTAAAGTCCTGACTTCCTTTTCCAAATCTCTGACTTTCCTCCAATTCTCCTCACTTCCCAACAACTTTACAGTCAAGAATTCTAGGACTGGTAACTAATGGTCACCCCAGTCTCCCCACTAACTTCTGAGAAAAAAAAAACCAATGCTGCTTTCCATGGAAATGCTTGTACAGCTGTTTCAGTTGTCTGGGGGACAACTACCACTCTGTTATCTATTCCAGGCCATGCCTCCAGCAGAGTCCACTTATCCAGGAAAACACTCAGAGGAGTCCAGTCCTCAGTACTGGACCATCCCAGAATAAGAGGAGTCACTATCATGGTCCTCCCAGTCCCTGACTTGTCTTGGCCATGGTGTGGCTGTTCCTGGATCCTGCCGACTGTGCCAAATGTGTGAGCCAGCAACAGGCAGGACAGAGCAACAACAACCACAAAGTCGTGGCTGAAACAGAGTAAATTTATTCTCGTTACCTCACAAACCATGGGGTCTCTCCGGGTGGAGGCACAAAAGTGGGGTCACAGACACAGCAGAGCTTGGTCTTTGCTAGAGAGTGAAAAAGCTTTTGAACGTGCTGCTTTCTCCTGTATATCAAGGATTCTTGCAGGTGCAGTTCTGCACTGTGCTTAGGCCTTTCTCACAGCAGGGCAGGAACCTGAAGCATGTTCCATAAGGTGCCTCTGAGTCCTTCACAGACTTGTGTTTTCTAAACACAGATACTTGTCAAATACAAAGCTGAACAACAATTAGAGTGATACATGTGGTTTTTTGACAGCCCAGCTGCAAGTCACCTGAGTGTGTTTACAATTTTCCTTGTGAATCTTCCATCTCATATCCAGTTGCTGGGAACAATAAGGGAAGAAACAGAAAGAACAATCAGATCAATCCCTAGCTCCAAGCCTGGTGTCATCAACACCAGGGTTTTTGGCTATGGCTCTGTTCACACAACAACAGGCCTGCTGGTGACAGATGGGGTACACCTGTCTCAAAATGTGGAACAGGATTTTTGCACAGGAGTTGGCAGAGCTCATCAAAAGAGTTTTAAACCAAAATTGAAGGGGGAAAGGGATAAAACCAGGCTTGCTGGAGGTGAGCCTGGGGGCAGCACATCAACATTTGTGGGACAGCATGGTCCTTAAGCCTGCCATCCCCATGGAGGTAAGGTCACAGTGTTGTGTAACAGCAAACAAGGGATATTGATGGGCTAGAAATCATGGAAGTGTCTGGGAATGGCCAGGTAGGAATTTGGCCTTCTCCCCTCAAAAAGGTGACAGGATCAGTGGCCCAACTGAAGTGCATCTATAACAATGCATGCAGCATGAGCCACAGACAGGAGGAGCTGGAAGCCATTGCACAGCAGGAAAACCATCATAGAGTTGCCATCATGGAAACATGGTGGGATGATTAACACAATTGGAGTGCTGCACTGGAAGGCTATAAACTCTTCAGAAGGGGTAGGCCAGGAAGGAGAGGTGGTGCATTGGCCCTCTATGTTAGGGAGTGCTTTGATGGTCTTGAGCTAAATGATGGTGATAACAGGGTTGAGCATCTATGTGTAAGAATCAGGGGAAGATTAACAAGGCACAGACATCATGGTGGGAGTAAGTTCTAGACCACCCAACCAGGATCAAGAAGCAGATGAAATATTGTATAAGAAGTCTCACAATCGCTACCCCTTGTTCTTGTGGGGGACTTCAACTTCCCAGATGTCTGCTGGAAATACAACACAGCAGAGAAGAAACAGTCCAGGAGGCTCCTGGAGTGTGTGGAAGATAATTTCCTGACACAACTGGTGAGTGAGCCAAGTAGGGAGGGGTCCCTGCTGGACCTGTTCACAAACAAAGAACTTGTAGGTGATGTGAAGGTTGGAGACCATCTTGGGCATAGTGATCATGAAATAACAGAGTGTTCAGTTTGTGGGGGAAGTAACAAGGGAGTTCAGTAGAACTGTCACTTTGGACTTCCAGAGGCCAGACTTTGACCTATTTAGGAAACTGATTGACAAAATCCCTTGTGAAGCAGTCCTGAAGGGCAAAGGAGTCCAGGCTGGACATTCCTCAAGAAGGAAGTCTTTAAGGCACAGGAGCAGCCATCCCAGTGTGCTGTTCAGACAAACCAGCAGGGAAAAAGACCAGTCTGGCTGAAGAGAGCACTTTGGCTGGAACTCAGGAAGAAAAGGAAAGCCTATGGAAGAAGGGGTAGGCCACCTAGGAAGACTACAAAGATTCCATGAGGCAATGCAGGGAAAAAAATAAAAAGACCAAACCC
The DNA here is from genome assembly GCF_000691845.1 of Merops nubicus. NCBI lineage: Eukaryota > Metazoa > Chordata > Aves > Coraciiformes > Meropidae > Merops > Merops nubicus. Next base: position 8,291 of record NW_008633089.1, on the reverse strand, counting down.
CAACGAGAACTCAACTTGGCTACTGCCAGCAAAGACAATTTAAAACATTTCTATAAATACATTAACAGCAAAAGGAGGACTAAGGAGAATCTCTAACCTCTGTTGGATGCAGGGGGAAACGTAGTGACCAAGGATGAGGAAAAGGCTGAGGAAAATGCCTTCTTTGCCTCAGTCTTTAATAGTAAGACCAGTTGTCCTCCAAATGCCCAGCCCCCTGAGCTGGAAGACAGGGACAAAGAGCAGCATGAAGCCCCTGTAATCCAAGAGAAAATGGTCAGTGACCTACTACACCACTTAGACATGCACAAGTCTCTGGGGTCACACTGGATCTACCCAAGGGTACTGAGGGAGCTGGCAGAAGTGCTTGCCAAGCCACTTTCAACCATTTATCAGCAGTGCTGGCTAACTGGGGAGGTCCCTGTGGACTGGAGGTTGCCAAATGTGATGCCCATCTACAAGGGGAGCCAGAAGGAGAATCCAGAGACCTCCAGGCCTGTCAGTCTGACCACAGTGCCAGGAAAGGTTATGAAGCAGATCACTCTGAGTGCCATCACAAGGCACATACAGGACCACCAGGTGATCAGACCCATTCAGGATGGGTTTGTGAAAGGCAGATCCTGCTTGAGGAACCTGATCTCCTTCTATGACAAGGTGAGCCACCTAGTGGATGAGAGAAAGGCTGTGGATGTTGTTTACCTGGACTTTAGTAAAGCTTTTGACACCATTTTCCCCCAGCACTCTCCAGGTGAAACTCATTTTTCATGGCTTGGATGGGTGTATGCATCAATGGATAAAAAAATTGGCTGGATGGTTGAGCCCAGAGAGTGGTGGAGAATGGAGTTAAATCCAGTGGGTGGCTGGTCACAAGCAGTGTTCCCAAGGGCTCAGTATTGGGGCCTCTCCTTTTAGTAGCTTTTTCAGTGATCTGGATGGGGGGGATCAAGGGCACACTCAGTAGATTTGCAGGTAACAATCAAGTTAGGTGGGTATATCAATTTGCTTGAAGGTGCAGAGGCTCTACAGAGGGATCTGTACAAGCTAGATCAATGGGCCAAGGCAAATGGTATGAAGTTCAACAAGGCCAAGTGCCAGGTCCTGTGCTTGGGCCACAACTACCCCATGCAATGATACAGGCTTGGGAAGAAGTGGGTGGAAAGCAGACTTGGGGTACTGTTCAATTGGCAGCTGAATATGAGCCAGCAGTGTGCCCAGGTAGCCAAGAAGGCCAACAGCATCCTGACTTGTATCAACAATAATATGCCAGCAGGACTACGGAGGCAATTATCCCCCTGTACTCAGCACTAGTGAGGTCACACCTCAAGAACTGCTCTCAGTTTTGGGCCCCTCACTCCAAAAAGGACATTGAGGTGGCTGGAGCATGTCCAAAGAAGGGCAACAAAGCTGCTGAAGGGTCTAGAAAACAAGTCTTATGAGGAGCAGCTGAAGGAACTGGGGTTGTTTAGCCTGGAGAAAAGGAAGCTCAGTGAAGACTATTGCTCTCCATAACTGCCTGACAGGAGGTTGTATCAAGGTGGGGGTTGGCCTGTTTTACCATATAGCAACTAATAGGACAAGAGGAAATGGCTTCAAGTTGCACCAGGGGAAGTTTAGATTGGATATTAGGGGAAAGATTTCTTCACAGAAAAGATTGTAAAGCACTGGAACAGGCTGCCCAGAAGTGGTGGAGTTACTATTTAAAAGATGTGTAGATGTGGTGCTGAGGGACATGGTTTATTAACAGCTGGATTCAATGATCCTGAAGGTCTCTTCCGACCAGAACAACTCTATTATTCTATTCTTAGTTCTTCATAATAATATGTCTATATCTGTATCCAAAAAGTAAGTGCAAGTACCTGAGGCAACACTCACCTTCATCCTATAGCTGTATATGCCCAAAGTAATTAAGCATATACAAAATGTGTCTGTAATGGTAACTCTAAGTAACAGGCACAAACTTAATGGCATTTTTCATCTTGATATCCATTTCAACCATTGAAGGTCCTCTTAGGACTTGCTCCTAAGACTCTTTCAGGTGTGATTCTTTTCCTTCAAGTGCTGGAGATAAGGACTTTGGGCAACAAACCCTCCCAAATCAGCATCACCCTACAGTAATCAAGAAGTCAGAGCATCCTCTTCATGAGCTTCACAAATTCTAAACTCCCTGTGCACTTGTAAGTCACAGAACCTCTTCTGAGCACTTAAATGCCTTCTTAAAATAAAGGTAACTTCTGTGAATAGACATTAGATCCCTGTATAATTATCTTATCTATTGACTACTTTACAGGGATGCCTAGAAGTTCTTAGAGTATTAATGCACGCCTGCTGCAACATAGGAGACAAGAATTAAAAGTCTGGTTTCACTTCCTAATGCCAATTATATTCTGTTCTAGACACAGGATCAAATACTTAATTTAACAGAAAAAGCCAAGACTAACTCAGCAAAACACATAAAAGCAGACTAAGATATTATCACAAGCTACATTGTGGGAGAAAGCAATTGGCACATCCTTTAACTGCACAAGCTAGTTAACTGCAAAAGCTTTGCTTTAGAGGAAAACATAAGCAAGCTAGGGGAAGAAGGACCAGGTAAAGTAGAAATCATCATTCAAGAGGTACAAGTGCAGAAAAAAATTAGTAGTTTGGAAATCATCCATAAGTTCTTCAAATCCATTCCTGGACAAGAGCTGATCCATAAGAAGCCATCAAATTAACACTAACAAAAGAAAGCAAAACTAATTATTAAAATAACCACCTAGTAAACAGTCAATGCACAACTAAAAGTTTCAGAAAAGAACACTTTGAAAATATATGGAAGTGGTAAATTAATTGCTTCTAATAATCCAATCTGTTGCAGTAGCTAAGCAAAAAAAAATTAAACAAAGTTCATTATGGGTAGGCATTAGTGTCATATTCCTGCCTATATAGCCTACCCACCCAAATCCACTGAGTCCCAAAGATTTATATTCATGCTGTTCAAAGTACCACTACCTCTAAAGTTGCTATTTATCTGGTCTTCGTGCCATCTGAATCTGTGTTTTTACTGACCCAAAAGCAGAACAGTATACAAGTATGACATTTTTGATTCTAGTATTATTTCTGACTATCAGTTAAAACTTAGCATGAACAAGCTGATGAGCTTCTAGATAAGCTGGGAGCTAATAAGCTTAAAAGAATCAAATACATGCCTACTTGCAAATTATTTCCTAAGCAGCTCAGAATGCAGCTCTAGCAGAGATAACTGATACATACAGAGATTCAAGATACTACAGTACAAGTCGTTTAAGCTGTCAGTAGTTTCCCACAGTCCATTCTCTTTGCTCATTGGAAAGGGTATTTAGCTATTTTAAAGGTTCAAACAGGCACAGCCACTTCAAGCTGACAGCAGAAAAACACTGATTTTGGATAGTATTTACCTGCACAAGCTACCAGCTCTGATTTACTGGATCCAGTTATTTGCAGTAGGTCCCTCAAGTAGAAAGCAAAGGAAGGGGCTTTGGCAACCTAAGATTTTTACATCTTGAAGTTCTGCCTTAACAGCAGAGCCTCCCCACCACCACAGGAAATTCAGTTTTCCATTATCAAAAAAATAATAACAACAAAAAACCTTTCTGCTATACTTTCTAGTAGTAACTCTTCATCAGAGCAGCTCAGCCAGGACGTCAAGCCTCTCCACATGAAAAAGCTCTTGCAGCCTAGATTCTAGAGACGGTGTCACAGGACACAAGACTTGCACTTTCCTAACTTAAAGAAAAAAAAATCTTCACACTCTCCCCCACCCAAACACTTTTTTAGCATATGCTGGTTATCTTCACAGGTGCACAAACACCTTTTACAGTGTAAGCAGCAGATGCTTCTTTTCCCCCAAGCATAAATTCAGCAGGCAGCTAGCCACCAAGCCCTAGAGATACAGATTATGTAGTAGCTGTCACAAAATACAGAAGAAAAAATACAAATGCAGATCATTACCTAGAAATCCCCCACAACACTTTGCACTAACTAAAGGCTTAGAAGAAAATTTGCATAGAAGTTACCAAACAGAGCCTTTTTAGGTACCTAAAGTAGGTATCTATAACAATCAAGTAAGAAAACATAGCAGACAACACTAAAGCCTTTTTTTCTGTAGGCACTATAATATTTTGGCTATATTAAATAATTTTAGTAGGCACTTTATCCAAAGATATTTATCATTGAAAAGACCTTAAATAGGTACAAGAAAATAAACCACAAATAAATACAACCAAGAAGTCATACTTACAGGGAACAACAAGAAAAAATTAACTAGCTATTCTAGACCAAAAGTGATATCTTTAAAAAACAAACAAACAAACAAAAAAAAACAAAACAACACCTTTTCTTCTGTTAGGAATACTACATGTTAGCTTTATTACAAGACAGCTATACCCCTAGCCACATAAGGCAACACAAGGCAACTACTACTTCCTGGCATCAGCCTTTTATATAAACCTGCCCTCAGAGCAGCACTCTGGAGGCTGGTCCTATAAATTTGGCAATAGCAAACAGCTTTTGCTTATACACATTAGAGAGTTTGGAACAAGAAGCTGTTTCTGTCTGGTAAGTAAACTAGTTTTAGGCCCTTTCTTTGTTGTTTTTTTTTTTTTAAATTTATGGGGCTTTTTAGCATTTAAATGAGTAATTTAAAATAATTGTAAAGTATAGGATGTAGGTAAGTTACACATGTGGTAAAGTTGCTTTTATAGAAATGTCTAATATAAATTAATTGCCTCAGTTAAGGCAATAGGAAAGGCTCTAATAGTTCTGTGAAGCTCTCTGACAGCAACAGCTTGCAGGTATTAAAAGGAAAAATGTAGTTGCACTGTAAGTACGATAGGAATATTGCTTGCTGCAGCACATCATGACTCTCAAAAGTATTAGTTATCCTTAAATACTCTATCCGAGAACAGGAAAGTGATAGCAAAATAAATGCATAAGAGGACTTTGTTCCCTCTGCCTAGATTTATTGTGTAAAAAGCATAAAAGCCCATGAGTGATGTGGCTAGTAGGGGATCACAAGTAGTATCCCTTAAGCAAGGACTGACTTGAACTGCTATTAGTGTTGGTACTTCAATACAAAGTGAGTACTTACTAGTCAGGTGCTTGGGAGCTTGGGCTGCATCCTAATAGATACTCATTATAGTTTCAGAGTTGAGCTTTTCTTTGCCTAGTATTTAAGCTTGGTTTTGACATAAATGCTGATTCAGAATCTTATCCTATCTAGTCTGCTGTTAGCTGTTCAGTAATGCTGTAACAAAGTTACATGGTTTAACTAATATCATAAGCAGTACTGAGTTCATGAAAGGCTTCTGAAACTAAGGAAAGAGAGGTAACTTAAGCAACAAGTGGATTTTGTGTGCTGTAACATAGTGATCGAGCAGCTGCTTTTATTTCTTGAAAGGGGTGGAAAAATATTATTCTACAGTAACTATAACTCTGAACAGGAATTAGTGATGTATCAAGAGCAAACACCCCACAGTAAAGGCTTATCCAAGTGCAAAATAATAGGTCTTAAAAGTTAGCAAACAACAAAAAAGGCAAAATACAAAAGTTCTTACAGTACAACAATGGACGCAAGTAGCAGATGTTTTATGCTTTTTGACAAAGGAAGTAATATATTTTTTTCTGCACAAAGGCCACAAATATTTGTCAGAAAACAACATAAACCACTGATACTGCTCAAGCATGTTTTTCAGTGCAGAGCAAGGGGAACCAGTGCTGCAGAGTATCAGTTTTGCTCCATTCAGTAAGGTATGCCTACTGTTTAACTTCAAGTAAAGTTAATTATCCATATAAAGGGAATGGACTAATTAGGAAAAACAGTTCTGGTATAGTTAAGTTAGATTGCTTCCTTTGTAGATTATACAAACCCAAAAAAATACATAGTTTAAGATGCAAAATTGCATGTGAATATACCATGTGAGCATCCCTTCTGTCGTATCTTAAATGTAACACTAATATTTGGCTTCAGTTTGTTATTGTGTGGTTTCAGTTAAGTATGCAAGGATAAGGCAAATAGGAAATGGCAAATTATAAACATCTTCAAATTCTAAACTAGTTCAAGTTCCAAAAAGAAAAAGCTACATCTGAACCAAAAGAAAGTTATTTCAGTCCCTGAAATCATCAATGAAGTACAGCACATAAATCTTACAGGACAGATCCCTGACAAAAATATCAGACTCTGGTAACTATTTTTTTTATATATAAAAGTAGACTTGCCTGTTTGAATGCCTTTCTTTTTTTTTTCAGGGAGCCTCAGAACAGTGATCTTTGTCTTGTTATTAACTTTAGATATGCCAAGACTCTATGCATAAAAAATTATTTTCTACCTGCATACAGAATAATGCTTACTGAACAGATAATCTTCTGCTCTTCTACCATGCTTTTGTAAGTCTGTACTCTCTGTACATTAATAAATATATCTCCATAAATCCTTGAGGGCTGTTGGATTCCTATGAAACCAGTGGGGCTAAACGCTGCACTGGTGCAGTGCCCAATCTGAGATCTGCTGTTACTGTGGAGCTTTAACTCTTAACACTCAGTAGCATCTGATCCTCAGAGCTCCTATCATTCATCTCAATTACAACAATGAACGATTAGCACTCCTGAAATCAGCCCCTTGCTGTTTTCAAGTACTCAGGAAATTAAAACTATAAGGGCCACCCATGAGAAGTTTGGGTCAAGTGATTTGCCTTGTATCATACAAACTCAGCGGAAAGAGCCAAAATAAATATAATTCTCCACAAGGGTTTTTCTCATGCTGAACGAGACTCTCGCAATCTGCATTCCTGTTCTGCTCAACCAGTCTGCTCCTGGGGGGAAAAAAAAATCTCTGATCCAAAGTGTGTTCACCACAGAGTTTAATTCCTTATAAGCTTCTGGCCTTTAGCAAAAAAAAATAAGCCTGAGCATTTGGAGTAGTACTATGATTCATACACCCTCCCTTAAGCAAGCATTTTACCTTCTGGGTAGTTCTTTCTAAGACTGAATTTCTTAATGTGCCTGTGGAAGATGGCTTCAAAATGTAGCATATTCTATATTACTGCAGGTTGCCAGTAAGTAAGGGGTTTTTAGGTTCATGATGGGGACATCTTTACCTCATCCTGTCAATTTCTGTAGGTCAGCTACAGAAGCATGGCCAGTGCCACTGGCTTTCGAAGTGTTGACAGCAGGGGAGTGGTGATACACTGAGTTTCTGTTGTCCATTACAAGCTGAGAGAGCATGAAATAATAGTTATAGAAAACTGTGTTGCCTTATCCTTTTATCCCAGGTCTTGAGTCTTAGAGATTTACATGAAGGAAAAACATCCTCTCAAGCAGTCAAACTAAAAAGCCAAATTCCTGGTGGGTAACATGCAGTATAATGAAGAACAGATGTATCTGAAACAGTGGCTTACATATTTTTCTGACAAGATAAGTTTCTGACTGGTTCAGCTGACAAATAAGACACCAAACATAAAGCCACTAAGTCACTTCCATATGTTGTAAATACCTTCTTTGCTCCCCAAGTTAAAGCTCTACAGAAATAAAACACATTTCCCTGCTTACTTAGACTATTCCTCCATATATTTCTTCTCATAACTTTACTAGAAGTTAAAAGAACACTTACAAATTAAACTGTTCATAAGTGAAGGCAGGGCACAAAACCTACTTATACCAATGCAACATGATGTTTGCATGAGCTAATGCAACCGTGTGAATGAATGCATTATTTTCTGTCTTCTTCCCAACTAATTCTACACTTCTGACTTCATGGTGAGATAGCCAAAGAGCTAAGGTAGCTTGAATATGCATTCTGGTGGTTTAGCTTTAACTGTCCAACTGTGTCTTGGCTCCTGGGTGAAGCAGTGTGTGCTTAGGAAGCCCCTGTTCATGGCAGTCTAATGGACCTGGCCATGAAGCATCCCTAAGTTCGGCTCCTTCCTTTTGGTGAAACCCTGATCTGTTGTCCTGTGCTGTAGCAGGCTCTAGCAGCTGGCACCAGCTCCTCTAGTGAGGCTCACTTTGAATGCGGAGCTCCCTCATCACAGAGGAGCAGCAGTTCAGCTCGGTGAGCTGCTGGCTCCTGTTGTGTGAACATCAACTACAACAAGACCTAAACTGGGGACAAAAGCAAAATGGGGATCACTGTATATCACCTCCAACTGGCTCTTTACAACCTCAAAGCCATCTAAGGTGCCAGGCAGCTGCAGGTGAAGGCCGAGGCCCACCTCTGGGGAAGGGGGAGCCCAAAGGGACCTCTCCCGCAGCCCCCGAGGCCGGGCCCCTCCGAGGGCGCG
>NW_008633088.1:0-70213 GCF_000691845.1 Merops nubicus | reverse complement strand
TATATATATATTTAATGTCAGAAATTACTAAGCATCCAACCTGGAATTGTCTATATGAGTTCCCGTAGAGCAGAGGGCAGTAGGTGAGAGACATGAATGGAGATGGTAATAGCCAACACCCATGGTTTCTGGGGCATGCTCCTAACAAGATATGTTTGAGATACTCCTTGATAAAAGATAATAGTAATCTTTATCTGTAATCACCCAAAATCTCCTGCAAGATTGTCAGTAGTTAAGTGGACTTACACCAGGGGTTTCAGTATATCCCAGAGCAGCTCAACAGCACCAAGCAGAACTAATATGGAAGTAGAAACAACTTCCTATTTGTCTTAACATAACTTTACCATCACCAACATAGGCTGAATTGGTTAATGTATTCTGTTGCTAAAATTGTGTTAAACAAGCACACTATTAATAGAGTACCTTGCATGGATTTTGCTGTATAAAGCCAAAACCAAGTAAAAGCTGTCATATTTTTAATGTTTAACACCACTGAATATTAATAATGTGAAATGCTTATTAACTTAATCTGTTTAATTGTGTTTTTTAAAAAAATAGGTATTTATTTCTGTTAAGATATGTAATTTAAACTGGTTTATTTGAAATTACATTAAAACTGAAGTCCAGCTACAGGGCATAGAGAACAGGTTTCTGTCAAGATTATGGGGTTTATTTTTTTAATTGAGAAACAAGATAATTGTATTTGTAGTTGACTTACTGGGAATACTTTAGTTTTGTGAAGTGCATCTTTGAATTGCAGTGCATATATGTGGACTCTTACATTTCATTAGTATTCTGGGTGGTTGGGATGTGCCAGCTAAATACGGCCATCCTATGGGAACTGGCTGTAGTCATAGCAACTGGATTGCAGTTTCAAATCACTGTGTAGTGGAGGTCTGGCATATCTGAAGCACAAGGTGATGAGTAAATGGTTGGCTTGCTAAATAGACAATGTGTTTCTTAAAAAGCAACAGGAAAAATCACCCAGTAAGCAGACAAAGAAAACTGATGATTTTGAGTCGGTTTTACATGACCGATGATTTACTGGTAGTTTTAAGAGTTAGAAGTCTTGCTTGCTGTTACGCCTCCCAAACACTCAGCATTAGAGCACATCCTGTTGAGTAGGTGCAGCTATGGGTAGAATCACCTCTAAGTCGTGAGAGCACTATCAATGAGAGGTACTGTGCTGCAATATTAGACATGACAGTTTCTCCAGCCTCTGATGCTTGACTGGAAGCTCATGAAGTCATTGCAAATCTCAAAAAGTCATCTGAATGTGATCTGGGTTAGGCTCAAATGTTGAGAATGTTGAGATACAGTGAAGACAGGAAAGAGATTTACTTACAATATTCAGCAATATTTGAGTACCTAATTCCTTTTAATTTATCTGGAGGTCCTAGCTGAAATGCAGTTTATTTTCTCAAACATTGTTTTAATGATGGTCTTAAATCATAAATACATGACTGGAATTAATAATATCTGTTTTCCACTCTGAATTGGATCTCAACACAAATGCTTATCAAGAGGGAAAAATGAAACAGGCATCATGAAGACAAAATAGTTATGGCTTACCAAAGAGTGATGGGTAAAGAATGAGAAGAATCATGAAAAATCTTCACCCTCCAGTGAAAAATAAATTATGATATCAGTAGGAGTTGCTGTGTATCAGAAGTCTGTATTGATTCAGAAGACAAAACCATAAAAATCATTGGTGATGCATGGAATTATGTAAACAAAATGTTCTGGATGCTGCAAAATATTCCAAGTAATGGTGATAAATATGTCAAATAGAAAAAGTATGATTAAAAAAGAAAGGATAGCTATTTGCTGAGTCAGCTGTGATAAATGCACAATGGGTTAAGAATTAAAGGAAAATATGCAAAATGTATTGAATTCAAGGATGTTTATTTTGATATGAAAATTTTACATATTGTGAACAATGTAACCAAGAACTTTCACAACTTGTGTATTTTGCTTTGCAGGGCCAAATATCCAATCTGTTATCCAAATCACTTTAAAAATTATGTCTAGAGATAGATAGAATTCTATCTACTTTTTTTTTCATATATATGTATGTATAGTAGTTATGGCTCTGCATCTGATAGAGGCTTATTCTTTGTATCTTGTAGAGCTGCTGTAATTTTCTTGAACTCAATTATTCAGAAACTATAGTCTGCAGAAAGGATTCAGATATGAACTGCAGAGTTGAAAACACACATTACTCTCTGTCCCCTCCCCCAAAAGACAGCAGTTTTTTTTTTCCTTGAATATTTGAACATATTGAAGAGAATTAATGTCATTCTAAAGAACTTAACCTTCCACACAAAAGAATTTGTACTGACCTCTTTTTTTTTTAATAGGATGTTGAGAAACCTGAAGTGTCATTGCTAAAGGCTGGCAAGTGATTTATTTTGTTAAACTATGAGGCATCCGCGTTTTTAGTGAAACCACAGTAAGATGCAGATCAATTAATTTGAAATCACATTTTTATTTGAGTTTGATTGGATAAAGGAGAAAATATTGTAAGTAGTTTGGGCTGGAATTTTATTTCTGAAGGCAGATGCATTGTGTTGTTTTCAATATGGTTATTTCAGTGCTTGAGACAGATGTGTAGGCACAGAAAGCTACACTAGCTGTTCCAATCTCTGCATTAATATTCTTCAACAATACATTGAAGTTCCCTCAAAATTATTTTCATCTACCTGCAGGAACCTGCAGAACGTGCCCTGTCCTTCAGGTTAGTAAGATCAGTCTTCTTTTAAAGTAAATCTTCTTCTTCCTTGTCTTTTTTGGGATAAGTAGCCTTTCTAATTTTTAGGCATAAAAAGTCTCCCTTTCTACTGCAACCTGTAACAAATTATCTGGTTTTAAGTAATCCTGTCTTAAAAGGTTGTGAGTGTTCCTGTGTGGTAGATGTCTGAGATCTCTAATCACTAGTGATCCTGTGTGTTTGTATAGCTAGTGTGGGAAAAGGTTATCTTCAGGCTATGGAGGCCCAAGGCATCCATAAAAATGATCTGGAGGCCTTGAGCTAGTGAAGCTTTGAATATATGCTTAAGTATACACCAGTAACTTTGATTGCCTCTTCTAGACTCAAGTGAAGCAAATCCTTTGCATTAATCCTCGGAACCTTTTACCAGTCTTATTTTCCTTGAACGATGGATCGTTACATGTTTTACCACTTTGTGCTCTATCTCCTCATTTGTGTAAGCAACAACATGACCATTCCTTCATCCTTGTACGTTTATCTCCACAGTAGATGATTAAACAAAGTTGTATTGTGTGCAAATTGCAAATAATTTTTTTTTTTTTTACATAAATCTACTTTATGCATTAAGGTTCTTTCTGAGGATGGAAACTAAATGGGAGCAAGTGCTGCTGAGAGGGCTGTCATCAGTCAGGTGCCATGGAATTAAATCTGAATTACCAGTATTGCTAACACCAAAATTCCCATTGACTAGGGACATGTGCTCACATGCTAATTACACTTTTGCCATGAGATACATCCTGGCAGCCTCATTTTAAATTTTTGCCATAATCAGAGTTTATCTCTCGCAGCGTCTGTCCTCAAGACAACAGTTAAATATGTTTACTACATATATCCTTTGTAATATAATATATTTTTTATTAGACAGATTTTGCTTTATTATCTGCACATAAATAAGTGAATGTAAAAAAACCCTTGAGTACAGAAATATCTCAGTCTTATAAATTGCTACATGAAACACTGAAATTTGCAATAAGCCCATAAATAATGAAAATATAGTGTCCTGTCTTTTAAGAATATTAAGCCTGCTATTTCATTATTGTAGCTATCATGTTAAAACAACAGAATATTGCCTCTGCTATTTGAAAGTCCTGTAGGTGTTAGAATATCTTCAGAGATGAGGGTCATATTCCCTTTACTTCCCTTAGAAATCATTATTTCTAATACACTGCAGAATAATGCTTTGAATTCTCAATATGTTTCTCCTTTCTGGTTTTCCTTTATGATTGTGCTTGCTGTTGCATATTTTATTTTTTGTTTCTGAGGAATCATAATCTGACCTGAATTCTGACATCCTTTCATTAACACAGAAATGTTTACTCTACAACTGTTGTCTAATGAAATCTAGGGCAAAATATGAAGAAAATTAATTATCCACTAATGTGAACTATCTGCAGCTAATTCAAATTACCTCCTTTCATCAGATTCCAGACCCTCCAAATAACAAATATTAATTTTTTTAGACATCAGGTGTCTAGTGCAAAAGATCTTCTAATTAATTAGTCCTTTCTCTAATGTTTATGTCTGAGATAATTAAAGAATAATGTCATAAAGAAACATACTATGAAGATGAAGGGATTTCTAAAGCAGTATTTTTGTCAGACAGTAACACAAAACGAAGGATTTTCTGCCCACATTTCCTTGAAAAGATGCACTTTTATGTGAAGGAATTCACAGTCATGAGGTGTTAAAATGCTGATCATAGGTCTGTCATTACAGCAAAAGATAAACCTTCCTCTTTTTGTTAAAGTTTTAAGATAGATTCAGGTTTGGTTGTTTTTTTTTTTTTTTTCTTTTTGTTATTTATAGTGTTAAATAATACTGGAATACTGTTTCTGTTGGAAACACCATACTGCTTGTCTGGGACAGAAAACATTCTTAGCAATTTCAGTCTCTGGTGCTCCTCCCTTTGAAGGCTGATGAGCAAAGATGCTGTCCTACAGTCCTGCTCCTGCAAGGCTCACTTGGCTTCCTTGCTTCTCCCTGGTGCTCCGTGTACAAGAACAGAAGATGGCTGAGCAGAGGCAAGCTGGAATTATGTCATTTTAGCCTATTTCCACAGGCAAGATGTATATTGACATAAGGCCAGAGCCTTACAGTGCTGCTGTAGCACAGTATTAGTTGCCTGCGTGTTCACCCCAAGCAGCAGCAGCCAGAGTGTAGCAGTGCTCAGGCTGTGTTTACCTTCCACAGCAGCTGATTTCTGTGCATAAGCTGACAAATGTCACCTAGATGGTGAGCCGCAGGGTTCCTTACAGAGTCACACGTGGCCCCTTCCAGTGACTTTGTGGCCTCTTCATAGCTCATGTAATAGTTTTTGCCACCCATTGGGCAAAGCAGTGAATTGGCAGTGGAGATATTTTTGAAGTAAAATAATAGTATAAATAAGGAAAAGTAAAATGTTTCAGAACCCGGAAATGTGAAAGAGTAACAAAAACTGTTTCTGCTTAAGAACAATTTATTTTTAAAATATGAATCAAAAAAATCATAATGAACTCACATAATTGAAGCTAATGAAACCACTAAAATGAAATTGCTGCCTAGGGAGGCAAAATTATGCTGTGAAAAATCAAACTAGGGTGTTTCTAATTAATAAATTATAAATTTTCTATATTTTATGATTTACAACTGCCAAAATTTTAGATAAAACCACAAAACTTACAGTTTAAAATTCTGGTAATCTATATGGTGGAAAGAGATACCATATTGAATCAGATGCTACTTTGAGTTACGTATATTGTAAAACAGCATTCTTGCTGTGAGCTGTAACTATTTACATCATACATAGATGTATAATTTGTAATCAGTAAAGAGCTACTTGGAAATTGTACCTTAAGAAACAAGGTGGCATTAAAGTAGTATTAGAAGTGCGCAAGTGGAACTGCTTCCTTTTTTTACAATCTTTTCCATTAAAATATGATATAACAAAATATGGTCTTGCAGTATGTTTAATTGTTTATAGTATAAGTTATAGAAAAAAATTAATTTGTTTAATATTTCAAGGAAAACATTGCTATGTCTCAGTTATAATTAAAGGATGAACCCAGGGCTGATGGAACTGGAGAAACATTTTTGAAAGGCGCCTATGGAGTTTATAAATTAAACTGCCAAACAGACAACCTCAGGATAAATTTAGATATTTGTTTTCATATTTGAATCTGTTCAGATTTTTCTTCCAAACATTTTATTTTGAAGCATTAGTCAGGTTTTCTCTGTATTTACTGCATGATTTTTTCATGTAGAATTGCTATAGAAAACTTCCATAGGATAGGATTCGGAGGCTTTTTGGTGAATGACAGTTTGTGGTTCTCATACTACCACTGACCTAGCAAGGCCAGAAGCTATTCCTCACAGCATTCCTTGCTAAAACCTCCCTAGGCAGCGATTACATTTTAGTGGTTTCATTAGCTGCAGTCAGTTTATATGCTGGGTTTGCCTTTCCTCATCACTTCAGTATAATCTCATTCTCCTCCCTCTCAGCCTCCATATGCTGTTCCTCAATAAGCGTGTTCGTGACATTCACTTTGCAGCAGGGAAGAGGAGCAGTATATTGTGCATTACAGCATTTGGACTCAGAAATTCATCTTCAGGCTCTTGCACAGACTTTGTAAGCCATTTCTGAAGAACAGTAAGGCCTGTTCTATCCTTGCCTGAGTAGTGCAAACATAGCCTGCAATGCTGTCAATCCCAGAGAACTTGAAATAATGGAAGCCTCTAAGCTACTTCCATTCATAGCCATGTGCTCACTCCTAGCTAAAGGGTGGAATGTCATTGCCAAGTATGGTCTGAATACAGTGATCAGAGAGAAACTTTACATCACATTAATAATAGAAATGGCATGTCAAACTTGAAGCAATGAGTTGGCTTGTTTTGTGTGTTTTTGGTTTTTGTTTTTGTTTTGTTTTTTTTATCCAGTTTTGCTGCCTTGAGAACACAAAGTGAAATGGTAATATTTTGCAGTTTGGATTGAAATCATGCTACTTGGAGAAAGACTGCATTAAACCTCAAAGGAGATTCTGCCTTTAAATGCATTGCTGAACTTTGCAGTTTGGCAAAATGTGCTTACTCACACACTTCAGTTAAAAAAGACAGCTAAAAATAGTTAATACAATCTGAATATGCATATAATAACTTCAAGGTGTCAAGTTATCATCTCTGTAGGATGAGAACTGAAATGTAAGCTAAAAATGTTTAAGACCAGACTACTACACCCTTCTTTTTTTAGCAAAATAATGTAGGTAAGCAGTTTCTGTATTTTGGGATTTGTCCCACCTATGTTTAGCTATATAAAAGTTAGTCTATTTAGTCCAAGAAAATTGGCTAGAGTGCACATACCAACTGAGATGTTTGTCCCTTCTCAAGAGATTCAAATGAATACAGGAAGCTGCAAGTTCAACAAATGGAGTCAGATGGGGAGGAATCACAGCCTGAATACTTTTTACTGTGGGTCGATTAATTAGCTACATGAAAGTGCACAAATTTCATATCAATTCAAGTGAAAAGTTTGTTGTGAAGTCTTTCCGGTGCAGAAATTTCTTGGAGATAAACAAATGAGAGAATACCCCAGATTCCCAGTGAGATGCTGGTTCCGGAGCTAGGGCATGTGTATGAGATGCAGACACCAGGATGAAAGTCTGGCGCCTAAGTGCTTGTTAAATATTTATTTGTCTAGGTAGGACCAGAAACTCGATGCCAGAACCCCTTTATTTTGTGTGACTACCTTATCTGCTAAGTTAATGACAATTCTGGATGGCAGAATCTTAGAAAAAGAAATCTGTGAGACCCTCAAGGTGAAATAAATCCTGTGTAGCTCCTGACAAATATTTGTATAACCTCCTTATAAAATCCTCCTGTGGCAGCTATACCATGATTATCCCAGCCAATTAATACCACTGTTCCTTCTTGCTACCAGAATTTTTTCTCTACCTCTAAAGCGTTTGTTAGTGTAGTTTAAACCATTAATCTGCTTATCTACTGTAACTATCACGTTGAAGCCTTCCCTGTTCTTTCAGTCTTCCCTTTGTTATGTTTTCTAAATCTCTGGTTATCGACCTCAGCTTGTCCATGTCTTTGCTAAAGCACAGTTGACAGAGTTGACAGCTTCATTTCCTTCACTGGAGCAACAGTGGTCTTGCTGGCACCTTGCCAGCGGTGGCCAGGGAAGAGCTGTTATGACAAGGACTTCCCATACTATTTAGTGTGTGTGTGTGTGTGTGTGTGTGTGTGTGTGTGTGTGTCAGCTTGCCTGCTGTGGCTTCTCTGCTTTTCCATGATCTATGTTTATTAAAACAGGCACAAGAATTTATAACATGTATTTTGCTTTGCTTGTAATAGCATGACATGACTGTCTCATGCTTCACTTGTGAACAATTTTAAGTCTGCTTTTAAACTTCATCTATTTAGTTTCAGATGATTTTTCAATTTGTCAAGATGACTGTGAATTCTAGGCCTCTTCTCCAATGTACATGGGGCCTTTCTTATTTTGGTGGGAGCTGTGTATCTAATAAATGTACTTTCTGTGCCTTCATCTAGGACAATAATGAAAATACTGAATAGAACCAGATCTACAAATAGGCCTCTCTGTCTCCAGTGAGTATGTTTTATTATTTGATGGTAAACCATTATAAACTATTTTGTAAGCACAGTTATCCCAAATGTTTTTGTATTTATTTTTTATTACTTTTGTGACACCTGTACTTTGCTCTTTCACCTGTTGGAATATATTGTGTCAAAAGCTCTACTAAAACTGAAATACACAAGATTTCTTCCTCATCTACCAGATCTGTTGCTCTGTCAGAGAAGAAACCTTGAAAATTAGCTTGACATTATTTGTTCTGGAAAAATCCATATTAGCTCTTAGGCATAACCATATAATTTTTCATATGCCTGGTTATTCATGATCCATTTGGTGGTGGTGGTGAATTTCAATATTTCAATGATACTTCCATAGCTGACTGGCTTATGTTTCCAGTATTCCCTTTTTAATGAGAGACACCACATTTTAGATTTTTAGGTTTTCAGTTCCTCACAGGTATCTAACAAGCATTAGTATGTCTGAATTGTTACAGCAAATTCAGTGTATTTATCAGGCAGTATGAGTAGCTGAACTGCTTTAATCTGTTTTTCTTTATTCCCAGCTGAGATTTTATTCTTTTCTGCAGTGTGCTCTTTCATTTCAGTTAACATTTAAAGCCAAAATACTATGCCTTTGAGCAGTCCTGGCATTCTGATAGCTTTCCTTCCTCACTCAGTACTAGACTGACACTTAACTTCTCTTACTGTTAACATCTACAGTGATTTCTTGTGATTTTTTTTCTGTCTTCTTTCCATCATATGCTTTGACCTTTCTCATTTTCATCCTACATTTTTAGTATAATTGACCTATTTCTGCTTTCTCTGTGCTTCCTTCTTTTGCCTGACACGGGTGAGGAGCTTCTGATTCAGTTGTTTTCAGCTTCTGTGTTGGGATAATTTGTGCTTGTTCTTGCACAATTAATATTTTTTGTGGAACTGCCACTCTGCAATTCTTTTTTCCCATCATATGAGCTCTTACTTAGCAATCTGTTAAATCTATTAAATCTGTTTTCTTAAAGTCTGCTTGTTTCTATTCTGCTATTCAGCCTCCTTCCTTTTCTAAATTTCATTAACTCTTATCATCCATAGTCATTGTCATCCAAGCTCCATTTCACCATGATCTCAATCAATTAATCTCTCTTGATTAAATATGCAACAGTCTTTGCACTGGTTGCTTTTTTCTGCCTCAGTATGTGTACATAGGTCTGTAATATTTATTACCACTGTAACTTCCAGATTAATCCATGTTGTGCTGCATTCATTCCCTTCTTAGATTGTCTGGGTAGTGTAAATCTCAGTTATTACCTTATATTGTGCCTTGGATAATTGTGGTATTAGTTCACAGAAGATCTTTCCACTGTAGTTTCATGGTTTATTCATCTGCAATATCCACTAACATGTTTAACACCAACGGCCAAGTTCCCAGGGTTTCAGCAAGGATAAGTTCTGAAACTGGGGTCTCAGGATGTGTCATATGTGAACATGCTGGCTTTGTCCATTGCAGTCAAGTGTCTCATTTACTAAGCTTCTCTAGTGCTAGTCAATAAGTGCTTATTATTAGGAATTCCTATTCAGCTCCTCTTGTTTCTTCCCCCCACTTCTTGCCTTGATGTATAGATTTCCAAAACGCTGGCCAGCTGGAGCCATCATTTCTCTCATTTCTGTCATACAGAGTGTCTGAGCTGCTGAGGTTTATGAGTGTTTTTCTCTTCGTTATTGCAGTCCAGGGCTATGGTAGCCAAAGATGAATTTCAAAAAAAAATTCTGTTTAAAATCTCTGTAAGAAGTTATTGATACCAGCATAAAAAAATCATTGCCATACATCTCCTATTTTCTGTCTTAACTTCTGGAGTTCACTAACAAAGGGCAATGTCCAGAAGTTCAGAAGCAGATTCAGTCTTTGCTGAGATCTAAAAGAGGGAGAGACTCTGTGCATAACAGTATTACATGATGTGATACTATACTTTCCACCAACCAAAGTTGAAATGATGGTGGTGGGAGAAAAACAAGAGCTTTAAGTCATGGTTTTCAGACCTCTCTGTTAAATTTGTGCTTACTTTCTTGGACTTTCAGAACAGCAGTACTTTTAGTGCTGCTTTGGAGTTACATTAGATTATCATTCAGAGCGAAGTAGACATTTTCCAAAAGAAAGGAAAACCATGCCCCTGAAATTACATAGTGCTTCATTTATCTTGCATATATCTTATTATATGCATGATTTTTTTTGTGTGTGTGTGTACAATTTTAATTTGTCATATGTGCAAACCTGGTTAATTATCACTTTATATTGTGTTGTTATAAACAGGCCTCTGTTAACATGCGTTTCATCTTGCAAACAATGTGCTTTTCTCTACTGCTCTAGTCCAGAAAAGTAGTCATCTTAGCACCTTCCTCAGTGAACAGCAGCAATTTAAACTAGTTACTTAGTGCATCATAGTGTGATAGATGCAGTATTGCTTCACTTCAAAAGAGATGTTAAGTAACTTAGAAATTACAGACACAGTATGAGAGGCAGGGCTAATTCTGTAATTTTGAAGACATGACATAAACTAGACTGTACTGCGTCCCTAAGTATTTATACTCCAAGGAAGTATGAGAGCTAAGTTACTCTGGCTGGAGTTACAGAGATGAGAAAAACACTTTGAACCATAGAATCAAAGTGTGGCTGAATTTGGCAGGGATCCTTGGAGATTATCTAGTTGAAAACCCCTGCTCAAAGCAGGATCAGTTAAGTACGTTGCCTGTGACTGTGTCCAGCTGGGTTGTGAAAATCCCCAAAGACAGAGAAGCCACAGCCTGAGCATCCTGTTCCAGTGTTTAATCAATCTTACAGTAAAACACTTCATTATGTTTAAACAGAATTTCCTGTATTTCTGTTTGTGCCCATTTTCTCTTGTCCTGTCACTGCAAACTGCTGAGAAGAGTCTGTCTCTGCTCTCTTTAAAGCCCCCCCTCAGGTATTTACACACACAGACAAGATCCCCTTAGAGCCTTCTCTTCCCCTGACTGAACAGTCCCACCTCTCAGCCACTCCCTGGATGTAAGGTGCTCCAAGCCTATCAGCATCTTAGTGGTTGTTTGCTGGATGCACTCCAGGAAGTCCAAGTCCCTCTTGTGTCAGGGAGTGCAGCACTGGACCTAGCACCCCAGATGTCTCTAGGGCTGAGCAGACGAGGAGGATCATGTCCTTCAACCTGCTGGCAACTCTAATGCAGCCCAGGATTTGCTCCAGAGGCACGTTGATAGCTTTTCATCAACTTGTTGCTCACCAGGACCCCGTTTTTTTCCACACAACTGCTTTCTAGGTGGTCAGCCTCCAGCATATACTGAAGCACAGGGTTATTCTTTCCCAGGGGCAGGACTTAATGCTTCCCATTAATGAACTCTATTAGGTAAATGCCCCATCCCTGGCAACACTGAAGGCCAGGCTGCCCTGGGCTCTGAGCAACCTGCTCTAGTTGCAGATGTCCCTGCTTATTGCAGAGGGGTTGCAGTAGATGACCTTTAAAGGTTCACTCCAACCCAAACTATTCTATGATACTGTGATTCCTGTGGGAAATTCTATTAAATGCCTCACAGTAGATACATCTAAATTTTGCACTAGTTCTAATGCTGATCATATGTAGGCAGCATGGGGTACAAGTCCAACATGATGCTATAGCTAAAAACTAACCTAGTTATGATGATGCTGGGTATAGATTGTCACCATATCTCCTTTTTTGCTATTTAATACTCAGGATAGAGTATGATATTCTCTGGTGATTTCATAGTGTATTATTTTATTTCATACATACTGTAAAACCAGACCTATTGTTAGAGTCACCTGGAGTTCCACCTGATTAGAGAGAGGCCCTTATTCTTCAAAAATTATCTATCCAAGTAACAACTGCCGTGACTGATATAACTGAAATAAGAGAGAAAAAAAAAAGAAAGTATGCTCTGAAAGTGAGTGCTCTTTGTCATATGCTTAAATTGGGAAATCCATTTATATCTCTTGGGAAATTAAAAATGGAAAAATAGGGGCAAACAGATTGATGCAGTTTTTAGATTACAAACAATTTCTGGGAAGGAATTCAAACTAATTCAAATGAGCAGCATAGAAGAGAACAAGATGATATTCAAGGACAACTAGGTAGAATAAAACTGCAGAGTCAGGTTAATTGGTATGGGTGGGAAGTCTTTCTATCAGGTTTAAGCACTGAGCACATCTAAATAATGCTGAGAAAATTGAGTTAGAGAGTGTACACACAACGTTTAGGTACCATGATGATTGCATTTCTGCTTAAATGGGAGATCTAGCCAACAGAAATAATTTTCCCATTTATTCACATGTGTAGGACATCTAGAATTAAATCTGAAAAGTTCATCAGCACCTGTCTGGAGCCTTCAACTTTAATAAGAGGACTTAGTCCTCAGAATTTCTGGGCTGCTTGTGGTCCTAGTTTATCCTGACTATTAACTCAAGGGAACTCTTTGTGGCTTTGGTGATAAAGTAAAAAATAGCAGCCTTGGCAACTCAGGCGTATTAAGGTTGTGGTTCTATTTCATTTTAAATGAGCGATATTTTTATTTGCATTGAGTTTCTGATAACTGCTTTAACAGCAACCCTTTGACATGTATTTTCTGAAAATAACTGCTTTAAATCACAACTCTAAAGAACTGTTTTATAATTTTAACTACATATAGCAGACAAAGCTGCCATTGTCCAAAAATTAAGGTGCATGAATTATTAATTTTTAATAAAAAATAAACTACTTGCTCTCTAACTCTATAATCAAAACTGTTCCAGTATATCATTGTATCTCTTAAGATTTCAAATCCTAACTGGGTTTAAATCGACATAGTATTAAAAGAAATGTTTTCTCTGGAATTTATAATTAAGAAATGTGCAGGTCTCTGCTGCAATTGGTTTCCATTAGCTAACTATACAAAAATGTATACGGAGGTATATGAAGAGCTCAGTACAATGTAGTTTTTAATTTCTGGATTTTTCTCTACTGATCAGTGGAAAATGGACCCTAGAATATGCTTTAATCTCTATTGGTATGCATGAGCTGTTATGGAGCTTTGAAGATTTACCCATTGGCCAAGACATTATTAAGCTCACCACTGGGGTTTCTTTAGAAGAACAGCCTTGTATGAATCCTAGCAGAGGGATTATTCCATGGAGCCTGATGGATTTAATTCTCTAAACCTCAATGAATTATAAGTGAGTGCAATGGATGCATAAATTCCATATGTGTCTTTTGGAACTTTCCTGAATACTTTCTAAAGCTCTGAGAATAGCTTTAAAAAACCTGTAATAGATCCAGAGATCCATATTCACATTGATTCCTTCCCATTTTCAAATTCCAGTCTGCTAGGCAGTGGTGTATAAAGTATGTGTATATATATCTCTGTGTGTGCATATATATGAAAACATATACATATGTATGTGTGTGAATCTATGTATGTATTTTGTACAAATATATATGTGCACCCACACTCCTGCCTACACGGGTAACTCCCACTTCACTGCTCCATAGCCTCCAAACAGACATTTCTTCTAGAGGCTTTACTAGAAGGCTCCTTTGTAAATGGACCGTTTGTAAATGGCAGTCAGGAATAGTTGTCAGATATGCAAATGGAGTAATGTAATTACTTACAGACACTCTGAAAGCAACGTAAATTATACAATATGTTTTTAAAAAGTATTTTTGGACAACTCTAGGGAATCCTTAATGGTCAGTTCCTCCAGGAGTCTAAATTAAAAAAAAAAAAAAAAAAGTGTTCGTAGCTGTAAAAATGTTGGCAACTTGTTAGACCTGATATAAACATACCGTCCAATGCACACACACAAAATCCACCACAACAGGAGCCATCCTAGTGACTGTGCTTGTGGCTATGTCCCACTTCACGCAGCCATGTACGTAAAAGAAAGTAAACAAACTATACATGGAGTAGTGTGTATGAATAGACCTAATTTCTCCAAAACACGTATGTCATGTGCTCTATGTAGCCAAGCAAACATCAACAACAAAAAAAAAAAAAAACAACAGAGCTTCATATTAAATGTAATACACAGAACAGAAACTCTGAATTACAAACAGAAACTAAAACTGGTTATCCCAAATTTTAAATGCAGAGATTTATGACAATTTCTTAAACATTCAGTATTGTGGATATAGAAATAAATATATATAAATTCAAAATTCATTTCACATCTACTAAGATATTTAAGCTCATATCATACCATCTACTGGAAAAATTGGTTGTAGCTCACAATACCTACACATGCACATATATATATCTCCTCTGCTTTCAGGGGTAGTAAAATTTATTTAATGAAGGTAAACATATTGTGGCACTTGGAAACAGGAGGATTAATGTACAGCATTACTGTTCAAACACAAAGTGTTAGGCTGTTTTCACTGTTTGTTTTTTTTTTCAGGAATGTCTTGTCCTGATGACATTGTCAACTCTTTGCCAAGGGGTAGCATGTCTCTCACTCTGAAAGCTGGCTTCTACATGAACAGGAAATCAGTGACATGAAATCTCTGGGTATATCAAGTATAAATTATTTAATTTAATATCTCTTGGGGGAAGACCCTCAAAAAATATCCAGGGTTTTTAATTTGGAAAGCTCAGCCCCATAGGAATGACAGGTTCTGAAAAAGAGATTCTTCATTAAACTCTATATATGAATAATGCACAGCAGTAATTGTAAGCTTCAATATTTGGCTACAAATAAAGAAAAAATAGCATGAAAAGAAATGTGCATTTGCACTGTGCTGTGACACCAGCATTACAATACTATATTATACAAAGAAATGTGTACCAAGTATAATCTGGACAGAAGCTGTCTTTGATGAGGTAGTAACCCCTACACAGTTCTCACTCTCTAGTGCAGACCTCTGAGGAAAAGCAGTAAACTAAGGACTGCTTGGTTAATTTATATCTTATGCTTCAGTTGTACCTTCTACCCTGCCTTTTTATGCTATTAAAGCAGAAATACTAGCCCCATTATTTTCAAATAGAATCCAAATCCTTAGCAGAAATTCTGGAACTGAATTTTGCAGCAGTCTCCAGTGTCTGTAAGTGGTTTTGAGGAAACAACTTTAGATGAACCACAGTTGTACAAACCTGTGTCTATGTGAAATATGTAGACACATACACAACATGAAAACATTATATAATCAGGTTTTTAGTGAAAGGGCATTCTGTTTTACCTGTATCCATATGTCATGTGAAAAACATTTAGAAGAACCTATTTAAAACTATTTAAAATTACTCTATACTTTCTCTCTTTAAAGTTTAAATTGCACTTTAAATAAGCCTCTTCTAATTTATGAATTTGGGACTAGAATTTTCAGTAAAGAATGGGTGAATAATTTTTTAATCTGCTACAGTAAGTTCATATTGTGCTGTAATTAAAAAGTAAAATTAACAATTTAAAATTCAATAAAATTCAGAAAAAAAAAATCAATATAATTACAAGCAAACTTACCCTTGTGTTTGTTTGCCAAGTTGTGCAAGACTGCATTGTGGAAAAAACACTTTGCTGGCTAATATGTTAGAAGATCATACATAAATCTTTGCACACCTTCTTACTGCAATGTTGATGAATCAGTGTTAGCATTAATGAATATGCTTGAATAATTTTAGTTCATGAAAGTAAAAATTATATGTGAACATGTTTTACATAAATCTGAATTGTTTTGACGCTTGGTGATCTTTGTGTTCCCTTCACTGTCATGGAGTTACAATAAGCATACATCATATATACCTTTAGATAGGCTTGCCTGTAAAAGGGTTAGAAAATTCAGTCCTGAAGTGTAGTAGTTGGGGTTTGTTATTACAGCTCTTGAGCTTTCACTATGTAAGACAATATATTTAATAATTTGCTTTTTTTGTCTCCATATGATGGATAGAGCTGCCAGTGGAATGGGAAACTCCTGTTACATCCTCTGTGCTTGATAAAACTGTGTTCAGACAACCTAAGCTTTAGTTGGACTGAATTAGTGTTAATAAGTTAGAAGATTTTCAGAAGCTAAGATAGGAAATACTAGCAAGGTTTCTCTCCTTTTTTGATTTAAAAAACCCCATGGAGTTAATGCATATGACTTCTCCAACATCTATGTGAAAAGGACTCTTTTTTTTATGGAAAGTGTTGCTAAAGAAAAAGACTAGACTTTCTTATTCTCAGATAATATCAGTTAGGTGAGATTTAATACGTGTCTATAAGAAATCCAAAATGAACTCTTCCTTTTCTCTGCTTTCATGATTAATTCAGAAGTTTTAGGATTGCTGGTGTCGTTAGTTTATATTCTCTTTTGTGCTGAACTTTTAACATATTTTTCACTGAGGTGAGAAGCCTTCTCAAAGTTCTTTAGTAAAGACTTGTCAATGCTAAAGGAAACCAAAACAAAGCAATAAACTAACATCATAACTTAGGCCTTATATGCAATTTTGATTGACTGTCTCAAGTCAATGTCAATACACACTGTTAAGGCTTTTAAGACAATAAAATTTCATCTATTCAGCATGTACATAAATAATTTTCTATTATACTGAAAAGTCAAAGTACCTATATAAATCTGTGGTTTATAGCAGCTTTTGAACAGAGGATGGTACCATTTCAAATCACACTGATACTGATGTAAGTATGGAAATCATTTGGAGTGGGACTTTTGAAGCCTCAGGGAAAACAAAAATTGAACATGTAACCTGAATGTTTAGTATTTTGAAAGCATTCTGTCAGCCACAGCATGTTCTAAACATGCTGAAAGCTCTCCTAGAGATGTGTTGACTTGTACATGTCCTACCTGTAGCTGTGGTGGGAAGTGGAAGGGACTGTCCAGCTTACAAATTCTAATACTTCCCCATGGGAAGCCCAGTCAGGGTAGTTCATTTCAGGTCTGTGTTTGAGGGCCCTACAGTATGGACTAAACCTGTGGTATCAATGTGACAGAGAAATGGAAAAGTCTAACCCTACAGTGATCAGTGTAAATCTTCCTTTAATTTGTTCTTTCTTTCAGCTCTCTTTTGTACTTTGAAAGGTTTCTTTCTCCCACTCTGAGTTATTAGTCTCTGTAGCTGTAGCTTCACTTCAATTCTCATTATCATAGAATTTGGATGCAACAAGTCTGCTTAGATTAAGGCAGTACAAGGGTAACCCTTATCTTGAAAGAATGAATGATCCTCTTATAATAAGGGTCAAGACAATAAAAAGTGATTAAAAGGACATATTCATAATAAGAGTCATTAAGAATGTAACAAACTGCAAAGTCCTGGTGCCTTGGAAGGCGGATTTCCCAAATTCATGTCTGGTAATTAAAGAATAAGTTCCTTCTTCTGTTATTATTACCAGAGAGCTTTTTTGATTTCACTACATCTTTTTGTAGTACTTATTTTTCCTGAGTAATGCTCAAAACTCACACCAGATTAGCACTGTCACCTAATTTATTAAGTTCTGCCTTTTGTTCTTCATGACATTTTGTCTCTGCAGGATACTGAATAACCAAAATTATTAGTTCATATTTCTGATGTTGTCAGTAAAGCCAGCTCAATATCTACCCCATTTACAAAGAATATGCATCAAAATTGAATTAATGGGATAAAAGATAGACTGCAACCTGATCTGGCCAATTTTCCTGACCATATGAGCTGCACTCCAAACTAAGTTTTTCTGGGCACGGTTTGCAGGAGAGATACCTGTGGCTCACCAGCTGTCTACTGCAGGATATGACCTGCCTGAAGGCACAGCTGGGCTCTCCAGGGTGACATGGTGATGCTGGTCTCAGGACTCTCTCTGACTGGGGATTTGAAGCTATAGCAGCCCCTTGAATATAGTACAATGTGAATTAGTAGTGAAACAATTACTTTTATGTGAGTAGCAACAATTTTTACCTATCATTAGATACCTACTGTGCCCTGAAGGAAGAATACAAAAGACGATTCAAGGACAAAAGACAGGTAAACCCATGAGCACCAATATAGACAAATAGACAGGAATCTGTCTGAAGTATCTGGAAATGGAATGGCATACTGCACTAGATGTATTAGATTTTGATGTGTCAAGAGTGATCTCTATGTTAAAGCAGTATATAAAGAAAAAGCAGGGAAAAACAAAACAAACCAAAACCAACAACCAAACCTGAGACTGTTTTATTAGAGGTTTTTCCTTAAGACTCTATATTCTGGAGAAGATCACTCAAAGAATCTAACTTTTATAAATGAAGTACAAAATAAAGTATTGTTGAGCAGTAATCTCTGATAAGATTAATACTTCAGAATGGGAGATCATGTTAGGACTAATTCTTAGAAATTAGTGTAGGTCCCTGGATGAACTAGCAAATTTGGAATCACTCCTTCTGTGGAAGTGTATGACAAGGCAGATTCAAAAGAGTTCAAGATTCCAGATTGCTTTCTTGTCATTGTGGCATTCATTTTGTAGTAATCTCTTCCTGTGTTATATTTAAGGTAGTGTTATTTATATGTTTTGAAACAAATCTGAAGAAAGCAGATTAACTGAGGGATTTATTAGCAGTTTTAGTGCTAGGGATGAGATGTTCTAGGGATGGTAAAAAACTTCTAATTTCTAGTTGCATAGGTAAATCTGTGCCTTCATGCAGCATCACTTTCTGAGCAAATGAGTCTATTATTCTGTGTGCACCTGGGCTAATATCCAGTTGTTTATATTAATCTATGAATCTCAAATTACCTGAGAAAGCTACCAAATCTGCTCTAGAAAGACCTGTTGTCTTCCTTCAGTTTCATATTTGGCTGGTTTGGACATTATTCTTCTGTTGCATGCATCCCCTCAAGGACATTCTTTGAAGAATTGTGTACCAAAAAATGAAAGCTGTCATGGGAAATTGCTGAAAAGAAAGACTGAGGCAGACATTTTGCAGCATGAGATCTGGAAAGCAAATACAGGTGAACAGGCAGGCATCATTATGCCCCATGCAGATGGCTCCTTCAGGGAGAGCTGTTTTCCTGGGATATGATGGATAATTCCAGCTTTGGATGAATAAATGCAGTGGGCATTTGAGAGTATTTCCCATTTGTGCAGCAGTAGAATGGGTTGGTTGACTCCTGAACCACCAGATTAGTGAACCATTGACTGCCTCTGAAACAGTGCTCTGGAACTATTTTTATGTGAAAGTGCTTATTATTTGTGCTTTTCAGGTGGAAGAAGATTCTCCATCACTGATGCCAATTTATTCATGCTTTGTTTCATTCACTACTGCTCCTGCCTGTTTAATTCACTATGGTTCCTACCTTATACTCCTGTCCATGATTTCTTGCCTCATTACTGAGGGATGGGCTAGCAACCAAACATCTGTGTACGTATCTCTCCCAAACTGTTGGCTCAGACGTGGCAGAAATCAACATTACTAACATGCACAACGAGTCACACTACAGTTTGTATGTACAGTCCCTGAAAAAAACATCACAAACAAAATAATATTGTGGACAAAGTGCAGATGAGTGGCTAAAGTCTTGGGGCTTGTCAATATTAATGGATAATGGATTTGTGTAACAACTGTTAGGGAGGCAGAGCATAAGGGGAACAGTTAAACAGGAATTAACCTGTTTGAAAAGGGTTTGAAAGATATAGTGGTGGCTAAAATCAAGACAACATGTCACTAAGCAACAATACTGTGTTAAATGGTGCTTCTGACATAATTCTGATGCTGAGGAGGGTAGGTTGGAAGGTTCTCCAATTGCCTTTTGCATAAACTTGAGAATTTTTGTAATGGTATTCTTGTCCTGAAGCTGAAAAGGAAGGGAGTAACTGCAGCAGTGGCTGATGGATGGCTAGCTATAAAGACCAGTGCCTTCATCCCCCTCACTTGGATGTACCTTGTTACTGGTAGCTGAAAAAGGTGGCAGTGCCAAGTTTTCAGCAGATGTCCATCACCCGCTTCTTTTACTCACCGTCAGGCATACATGTATCAAGAAGCCTTCAGTAAAGCAGAAGGCAGTACAATTCCTGACAAGCAGTTATGAGTTCTGATAGGAGACACGTCATACATGTTCATCTCAATAAACAAATGCCAGCTTTCACAGAAATGTGCTTGGAGTATTGCAAAGGCCAACAGCAAAGCTACCTGAGAATGCATGGGGAGAACAGACACATTGCTGTACTAGCGATAGGACGAGAGGCAAGGGGCTCAAGTTGTGCCAGGGGAGGTTTACATGGGATGTTTGGAAGTATTTCTGTACTGAAAGAGTAGTGAGGTGTTGGAACAGGCTGCCCAGGGAGGTGGTGGAGTCACCATCCCTCAAGATGTGCAAAAAAACTTATAGATGTGGCACTTGGGGACATGCTTTAATGGTCATAGTAATGTTGGGTGATGCTTGGACTTCATGATCTTAGAGGTCTTTACTGACCTTAATGATTCTATGATTCTAAGTGAATGGGACCCCCACCACTGCTGGGGCAGGAGGGTTGTTTCTGTCAAGTGCAAGAAGTTCAAGTGATGTTTGGAAGAAGGCGGCTGTATGTAAAGAAGTAGTATCCTTTCACTCTTCAATTTTCTTCACTTTTAGAATGGAAGCCAACAGTAAGCTTTTGAATAAGGGGTGGTTTGTTTTTTTTTTCCCACTCATATATTTGTTTAATACACAGAGTATATATTCCCAGTTAATATTTTTTGGCACACCATTGAAAAAAAAGATGGCTGCAGAGAAAATACATCTCTTTGGCTCTCCTTATCTTCTTTCCTTCCAAATTGTGTGGGAAAACCAGGAATCAATTGCTCTTTCTGGCGATGCACAGTGTCTCAGGTGTCTCTATTTTTTCATATGCAAATTCCTGCCCAAAATCAAAATATGCTGTGCTTTGTTCATGTTGGGTTAAACTGTGAAGAAACATCCTGCCCTTGCCATATGTATTCCCTTTATCTTTGCAGAATTCCAAACGATGTCAAAAAGCAAATTTTCTTTCTTTTCAATAGCTTCTTTCTTTTATTGTTGCTGTTAGTCTACTAGGTAGAGAGAGCTATTCGACAGGATAGTATCCTCTTTTTAAACCCCAGTACCATCTTCCCTTTTCCAGTTTTATAGACAGCAGAAAAATTACTTTCTCTGCTTGACAGATGTAACTGACTTACATGTCTTTTCTCTGTGGATTCTCAGTCAAGGTACAAGTTTTGCTACAGTCTATACTGGGTTTTTAATGTGTGTGCTTGTTTTTCCCTGGGCAAA
The DNA here is from genome assembly GCF_000691845.1 of Merops nubicus. NCBI lineage: Eukaryota > Metazoa > Chordata > Aves > Coraciiformes > Meropidae > Merops > Merops nubicus. Next base: position 48,678 of record NW_008633088.1, on the reverse strand, counting down.
GAGTCTTCCAAAATAGAGAAGTCAAAGCATTAACTCAAAAATGATTAGTCAAAATGGCTATTGACCAGCTTCTTTGTGGATAAAACTTGCAAAACAGCAATCTTAATGTATTATTAGTGCACTGCTGACTTCTCTCAAATGCAGTCTTTCAGCACGCTGTCACATGATGCACTCTTCCAGTTTCCTCCCTCTCCCCAACTCAGGAGTCACAAATGTGCCTTTATTAAGTCATTTTAATTTCTGCAGTATTCCTGATCTTATAAGTAGTTGGCCTTTATCAGAAACAAAGTATTTAGGAAGATGCATCTTCAGACTGATCAGTTATGGTAGTGCTTTTATACTATGTTCTCAAATTCCAAGAATAATTCAGGGTTTTTTTTTTATTATTTGTTTTTGTTTTTTTGTTTTTTGTTTTTTTTTTTTAAGTCCTATTACAAATGAACATACAAGGAACATTTGAGGGAAGGGTTTTGTAATTCAGATGGTATGTGCCCGTAGTCCAGCCGACCTGTTCCCTCTTTGGCTGCCTACAAACCGTTGAATATTAAGCATTGTAAACTGACAATAGATTCTAAGGTTGTTAGGCAGCTACTTGTCAATGGCAAGCTATATAGAAATTTGAATATACTCTTTTTAAAGTATAATTTTTTTTTTCTTTTTTAATTTTCTGTGATGACAAATACACTGTAAAAAGGTACTCATTTCAGACAGGTAAAAAGCAGAGTTGGTATTACATAAAATGCAAAATATTTGCTTGGGAGTACTGTGAGGTGTGGAAAAAAGGCTGTTCAATAGAAAACTTTTTAAAGCCTATAAAATGTATATTTGTGCTTGTAAGTAGGAAATAATTGTTTACTTAACAAGCAACTGTTCTTCACAAGGATGTGGGTGACAATAGTTTTACATTTAAAATGTGAAAACCAGAAGCCTTCAAAATAATTGCCACAAAAGAGGAAACTCTGCAATGCATTGTTTTTTCCCAGTGCACTTCTCAGTAGCACACCATTCAATTATCATAGGCATTATAAAAAGCTTTTACTTTCTCATAACTATCTTGTGTACAAATCCAATAATTTATCTGGAAAGAAAGGACACATTTTTGAGATTTGTTCAATTTTGTGAATGAGAAGGAGTACTCATTCAAAGAGAATGGGTACTATAGAGGGAACTCAATGAGGTGACAAAGAACAAAATGTACTGTGACGATGAAATACCAACACAACCCTACCATTCAGTTACAGGGAGCAGAACACTGCATCCCGTCCGTTCCTTTGGGGCTGCCTGGCCTTGATCTCATTGTCTATAGTATTTATATAGTGGCAAGTGGCATTAGGTATCTTGTAGCTTGGTCCTTTTATCTGGTTGACAATAGCTGAGCGATGTTTTCTGAAGGGTGGATAGGATATCTAAGAGTTGTTGAGGCAAGCACAGTGTGCCAGGCTATCCTTCCAGCAGGTACAGGTACTCTCCACAGCACATATCGCATATTCCCCAAGGGACATCGTAGACTTTGTGTATTGTAGGTGGAAGGGAAATTTGGCTTCAGACACAGCCTGAAGGATGTGTTAACCAAGGGACACATAGAATGTTATATAAATACTGTGTGCTGGCCAAGTGATTTGAGTGACCTGTGTGTTGCCCAGTTTGCCTGTATGAGGCCTCATACCTCAGGCTAATCCTTCCTACATAGAGCAGCAGCTTCTAATTAGGCAGAGAAATGAAATGGCTATATTTCCTGATGTTCCTAGGCAAGATGATTAACTCATATCCCTGAGGGGTACTCTTCAGAAAATCAGAGCATGTGCCTGTTTTTCTAATTGTTCATCTGGCTGAGTGACAGGCAAGAAAATAGTCTAAACTTTCTTGCCCTGGATTCTTACATGGTAACGAAGTAGGAAATTGAGATGTTTTCAATTTTAAGCTTAGAAGATTAAACTAACTGTTCAATAACTTGAACTTCTGCCTTCTCCTTTTTTTTCTGTTATCATTTACTTCACCTTGAAGACAGTCAGTTCTTGTAGCAGAAGCCCTAGTCTTAGTGTGATGACTGACATCTTAAAATTCCTTCAGAAAATACTATTACTGATCTAAACAGACAACTTCTGTTTCTGTTTTCCTTTACACAAGCAAATGCCTGCTGGCCCACTGATCTGGACTTCTATCAGGGAGACCCATGCTCAGTAAATACAAAGTTTATTTACATTCCTGGATATATGTCAATTTTTTACAATTCTACCACAGAGGTTTCCTTTAGAGATGTTTTGAAATAAGATGCAGCTAAAATGGTGTCTCGCATTGCTTTTAAAAAAGTTGCAGCCTTTAAAATGAAAATTACTGGATTATAAACATTCATGACATGAGAGTAAGTTGACACAAGAAGTGTTTTGTGCATTAGAAGTCTGAGCCTGTGCAAGCATTTAATGGAAATTGTTACTCACTTTCCTCATGATTACATATGAAAGCTCATGCTTTTTAATTTCTTTTCTGGCACAAACCACCTCTTTAATTATGATTTTAAGATATGATGTACACATTTGAGGTTAATAAAAAAAATTCTGGGACATGTTGATGAACTAGAAAATGGAGATAAATGGTGTAATCTTTGACAAATGCATTCTAAAATGTAAAGGAATAGCTACACAATTGATGCAATCAAGCTTCTCCAATATAATGGTGTTTTTAAGAAGATTTGGGGGCTTAAAATTGACATAGCTGTAATTAAAGTTCTGCATGCACGTCTATCATGGCATGTGCACGTCCTTCTACCAAAAAGCTGAAGTAATACACTATGAAATGTGTTTTTTTAAAAAATCAAGTCTATTTATTCCAAGGAGAGATATCGTCACTCAGCTCCTGCAGTGACTGTGACTAGAGTCAGCAAATTAGAGAACGTACCTCAAAAGTTTTAATTGTTTCATTTTTCAGACTACTGAAGTGATCTTTCATGTGTAGGTTTGCTTTTTTCTGCTGCATTTATAAAGCTCTGATTAATGTGGTATGAAATCCTATTCTGCTTATGGTATCTGGAAGAAAATAGTGCTTATAGTTTGATTGCATTTCATTATATAATCTTTCTCCTCTCCTACCTCATTCCCTAGTTAGCAGAAAAATATTTTCTGTTCTGTCCCCTTCCATTTCACATTTTCTCTACTATGCCTGTTTTCTTATTCAGTATAAATAATCATTTTGCTCTATAGTCATCTAACTTCATTTATATTAGGAATTGATACAATATACCTCCAGGCTGTCATCTTACTAGCCAGAACGAAAAAGGAGTCTGGCTTCTAATGAATCATTCCTTTTTGGGGGAAATACAAAGTGCAGTTCACTGAAATTCCATTAAAATCTTAGATATCCATTAGAGTGCAAGTGCAAGTGTAATATGTTTAAATGCAGAATGGAAGACAGCCTTGGCATATGAAAAATGAATGAGCACTTGGAAAAATGACTGTGCTCATGTCAAAGACTGTAAAGGTTACTCTGGAGGAACTCCAAATGTTGTGACCACAAACTCCTCTTAGTTTTCAATACTGTGGCCTGTCATACTCATGAAGTGGAAGTGGAGAAACTCACTTGTACAATGGTACCATTGTAGCCTGAGTGTTGCATCACCATAGATTCTTGTCTTTGCTTCACATTTGTAATTTCAGTGGTACCACTAACTTACTCTATGTATGTCTGTACTATATATACTAATTTAATACAATTTTTAAGATTTAAAGATTTCTTTTTAGGAAAAAAAAATCTGAATTATCAGTTCTGTATTTTTCCTCATTTGCAAGCATCAGTCCAGTTACTTACATTTCTCTGTGCTGATTTATAGTTCTTCCCTTTATAATAGGTACTACAGGTATGTCACTACTCTAGCTGAAACTCTAGGATCTACTGGTAAGACTTCAGCTTGCCCTTCCATATGGCGGTACATTTGTTCTTCTACAACTGGAATCTTGGTCTTTTGTTCAAAGTGGAGCTTTTAATATTCTAAGATATTAATTTAAATGATAACCAGACTCTGCTATTCTCTTGCCTCATGACTGTGAGAGAGGGAAAGTGAAGGGGCAGAATTCTAATCAGTTAGGGAGAAAAAAAAAAATTGCCCAGTAGAACTCGTTTTGATGAATTTCACACCTGAAAATGCAGTGGAGAAAAAAGTGGCTTTGGGGTTTATTTTTTTTCTAATTTTGATGCATTTATTTAGACCAAAAATACCAAACAATTTTCTTTGTATGTTGTATAAAAAGTGTCTGCAAGTGACTGCAATTTGTTGGCCATTGTGTCTTGAGTTTCTAGAGGATATGTATACTGCAATAAGCTACTCTACATTAATTCATATAATTTCAAGTTGCAAGATCAAGTGCTCTGTTTGTCAAAATAAAGGTTCATCTTTAGTGCTGAAGTACAAAAAAAACCCAGCATTTCTAGGCCTGGATTCATCCCAGCCTGACGCAGAGCTCTAAAACAGTTGATATGAATCATGACCACTAGAGCACAGAGCACATGAATCCCTCATGGTGTCTTTCAGTACCAGATTGCCTACAACTAAATTTAGAGGTCTACAATGTAGGTAAGCAATTGAAACGCCTTGCCACGTCTTCTGCGTACAGTTCCTTAGCTCCAGAGGGGCAGCGATCTGCTGCTGGACCACACAAACAGTGGTTCCTGTCCCTGCTGGCCCAACACCGGCTGAGTGCTGTGAGACGGAACGGCTCGGGGTGCCGCAGCACCCTGCCCAGTACCCGCAGCTCCTGCTGGCCTGGTACGACCCGGCGCTGGCGCAGCCCCCGCTTGTCCCGCAGCACAGCGCCTTTGTTCCCCGCCCCCGCCGAGGGCCCAGGAGGGTCACAGGAAGGACGGTGGCGGCCACCTCACAATGAGCAGCAGTTGAGCGGTGATGGCATCACAGCGGGTGCAAGCAGGGCTGCGAGGTGGGCTGGCAGAGAGTGCCGAGCGGGAGAGGCGAAGGGAGAGCAGGGGAGGGGTGCCACCTCCCTGCAGCCCCAGGCCCGGCCCAGCTTCGGCCCTGCTGAGCTGCAGTGCTCTTGGCCCTGTCTCCCAACCGTAAGGGAGCTGTGGGCAGCAACGGCCTCTGCCCTTGGCTGCAAACTCCCCTCAGCCAGCCTCCCCAGAGGTTGTCTGCAGCAGGCATCTTGGTGCTGCTGGAGCCACGGATTTTGGGAGCACTTACCGTCACCCTGGGTTGTGCCCAGCGTGAAGCAGAAGGTGCCGGACAGGGGAGAGTGCGGTGAGTGAGAGCAAAGGACCCACCCAGCTGCCTGCTGCGAAGCAAGGAGCCCCAGCAGGAAGGGGTCAGTGGGGTGAAGAGGAGAGGGAGGTGAGGGCAGGGCGTGGGCTCTTCTTGTCCACCCCAGCCAGGGATTCCCCTGGAGCTGTGGCGTTGAACAGGCCATGTCTCTTGTACTGCTCATACACTGAGTAACACGAAATGTTCCAAGTTTGCTAGAGAAAACAATCGGCTTTAATAATTCAACACACAAGAATGGAAAATAATGAAGTAATCTCCTAATTCTTTCTTCTGGAGATAAGATTTGGTTGTAATATTGAAATCATGGTTTATTTAATACAGAACCTCGTTATTTCTACATGACATTTAAATCAAACATGCTACAGTCGGAAATGGAAAGGTTTAAAATAATTATGTTTAATTACTTCAGCATCATTTAATCAAAATAATCTTCAATGGTAATAATTATCGTTGTCAGTCCTTTTCTTGCAGATATTTAGATATTAATATCAACCTTGATTACTATACTTATTGAAAACTACATTGTAATTTTCTCTTTTAAATAAGCAGTATACCTCAGGTAGTTTCAGAAGCATCTCTAATCCTTTATATTTACTGGTTATATCTACAGTAAATGTTACAAACAACTACAAACCCTCTAGCTTTAGAAGTCAATATAGTGTTTCAACCTATTGTTGATGATTTAATTACTAGTCATTGGTCAATACATTCATGTCTATGCATGAACATCTTGTATATGCTGTCTGTTTTTAAACCCAGCTAAGTCAATGTGAAAGAGCTTGAGGGGTTGAGTCTCCTTTTAAAAGCTGGCTTCTTGGTAAGATTTTAATATTGCCTTTTATCTGTAATTCAGCTAATATTTAGATCTGCTGACTGTTTATGATACGTTAAATTTTAAGAATAGGCACTCTCAGGTTACATCTGTCTAATAGCTGCTGAGGCGGTACAATCTGAACAGCTTGAAATGAGTGCTGGAAGCCAGCAAGATGCTGGAAGCACGGTGGTTTGTTTGAGTTAATATAGTCTGTTAAGAAGCATGATATATTAGTCCCTGTGGAGTTTCATGCTATCACAGTTAGAGTGTCTCTGGAACCTGAGCTAGCGCATTTTAAGTTACCTTGGCTGGTGAGGTACAGCAATAATGTGTCTCATTAACTTCAAGTCTGGAATAATTTCTCAAGAGTTAGCAGAGCTACTTAGGCATAAAGACAAAATCAGCAATGGTAGTGAGTAACCCAATCAGTTTTCTTAAATTTCTTAGACAAGATTGGTGAAAAAAAAAACACGCGGTGCCTCTGAGCACCATCTTCAAAACAGAAGCAACGTTTGGATCATGGCACTTCCTATGTCTCCTAGCTTTGATCGCACTCCGAGCCCTGCATCTAGACTGTAGCATAGATTCAAGGCTCTGAGACCTTCAGAAAGCGGCCTCAGTGTCCCTGGGTAGCACAGACAAACTTGAATTCTGATTTTGCTAACACTGATACAAATAATCATTAAGATAGCATGTGGACACCATTATTATAGTTTTGATTATAAATTCATAATGTATATATATTCAAATATATTGATTTAGACAATCATAATCATTAATGTTCAATAAAAGTAATTATTTATATTAATTAGTATATTTTAATATACATAATTTATTATGTATCATTATAGGGGGTTTTTTTGCAAACGTTTCCTCACATATTACACAATTCTAGGTCATTTGAAAATTGTTAGAAATAGTATCCAGGTTTTCACTGTATCCTCTCCTTGGTGCCAGATGGGGTCCATTTACTGTAGTGCTGTCCGTTGGCAAAAATCAAGTGGTATTTTGGGGAGTAAGGAAATACCAAGGGTAAAACTCTGAGTTTATCAAACAGAACAAAGGTAGAACATAATTTCTACCTGTCTGGGTCTCATACCTGATGACTTTCAGTGTGCTGAGCTTGTGGTGGCTGTCTTTTATTTATCAAGCCAGTAATAGTCCAGTGTGATATACTCACCTTCTATTTTCCTTCAGGTCTAGTGTTTGATAGAATTTCATCCTGCAGTCTCTGTAGCTGTAGACAGATTTGGCTATTTTGGACTTCTGTTGGTGTTTAAGTATGTCTTGACTTGGTCAAGTTTGTTTATGAAGTACTTTAAACACAACTGTCCCTTTTTTCTACAGTGACTTCTTTACTTATGTGAAAATATCCTTTATGTTCTGTGTATTCTTTTTCTGATCCTGAACAGTATTTCATAGGCCACAGTGGTATTTCTTCATGTCTGCGCATCAAATTAGTAAGAATTTTAAAATGATGTTTGGAAGCAGTACAAATATAGCCTGGACTAGTAATGTGTATCAGAAAAGGCATTTTTCTGATAGTATCAGAGACCATATAAATACGCATTAATATTAATCCTCAGCACTTTTTTTATGAATCTTTTCAATAAGTCAGACAGAAGGCAAAAGATTGCAAGTTATGATTTCCCAGCTAAGGAGAATAATCAGGTTTGATTATACTCTTACAAAATTTCAAGTTCATATTCAAGTAAGTAAAAACACTCGGTTTTCTATGAATGCTTGTTAGCTGAGAAAATAGACAAAAGCAAATACATATCTTGGGTAGACTGCCATATAAACAGTACTTTTCCATAGAGTGACCTTCCTTGCTTCTGGGAATAGAAAATGATACTATGAGCTCATTTAAAATTACACAGTGATCCTGAAGAAAATGAACTTTGTTCAGGTGAATTAACATCCTAATCAATAAGATGAGGAGATACAATATTAACTTTTTGGGAAAACACTGTAGAAGATCATCAATCATATATATGATTAATATATATGTTAATATATTAATATATTTGTGTATATATAATATATATATAATAATGCTACTTTAACTGCCACTTAGAAGAAACAACAGTGACCTAAAAGCCTAGGAGTCTAAAGTTAATTTTTTTTTTAAGGCTTAAAAAAAAAAAATAATTTGTTGCACATTAGAATATTCAAACCTGTAATTTGACTGTAAATAACTTATTGGCAGTAATGTTCAATACAGTGGAGATAGTGAAAGGAATATTCTTCAGCCACATGGCACTGGTAAATAGCAGTGCAGATTTTGTCAGGGGTCACAATTTGCTGGCTGCTTACATATGCTGGAGGTGTCAGGACCTTCCTTTATTTGAGGATGCCTGAAGTCAGTGAGCTAGAGCGTTAAGGAAATGATGAAAACAGATTTGGGGATTTATCTGGATTATCTAAAAAGGATCCCGTCCAACCCTTTAGGGTCTGGGATTCACTTAATAAATTTATATGTAGTGATGAATGCTGACATTGTGACCATGTGACTACACAGACCTGTTAGTGCACGCTCCTCTCCAAGCCTGCTATTCCCTCTCCAGCAGGCTGGCAGTCCTTCCTCAGAGAGGTCTCAGAGGGGAAGCAGAATGGCATGGAGAAGGGGACAGGAAGATAGGAAAGTAGAGACTGTTGTTTGATAAAATTGTCACTAACTGCGTACATCTGGAAACATCAAAATGCACTTCCAAGGTTGCTAAAGCTCAAACACTTGTGACTATTCAATAGTACAGATAGGTTTTAAGATGGGGAACAGCAATTCCTGGACACCACCAAGATGTTCCAGGAGTAAGAATCGCTGACTTTCAGGTAATGATAGAGACTGAGGAAAGCAGCTGGCATCTGCCTTGATGCAGAGCAAGCTTGTCCTCTACTCTCTGAGAAGCAGTGAGCTCAGTTCCTCACCTAGGAGCTGTAGCAGTTCACCTTACATCTACTCTGTTTTTTTGAGGAGGTGTCCAACTCCCTCCCATCTCCCCTTCTCCTCACTATTCCATGCTTACTCAATATTTGAACCAGCACTAAATCCCTAAGGGGACAGGGCAGATTAAGCCTGCGTTCCACTCTGCTTCCTGGCAGCTTTACCAGGTTAGCTAACTTGATATCAGAAAGTTCTCATAAAAATATCACCATAAAAGAGTGCAGTCATTCAACAGAGAAGGAAGAATAAACAGTAAGTTCCTTGGAGCAGCTTTTTCTGTTAGAGCTGCCAAGGTTTGTTGGCATGATTGGAATGATGGTGGTTCAGATCTCTGCTAGATGAGAATAGTAAAGGCAGCAGCCTCTTTTTTACTTTTTGTGTATTTTAAAGAAAAGGGGAAAGCAAAACACAAACATCCTGAAATAGTCCTTACTTCTGAGACTGGCTGAGTTTAGAATACTGTGATGCTTCTCATCTCTTCCCAGCATCTATTATGATCAACAAATCTAGAATGAATATTATTTCAGAGAAAACAGGTACCTTACAGAATCTTTCTATCTGTTCCATAACTGTGTTTTCTATTTTATTCTTGTCTTCTGTGTATTTTTTCATGCTGTTTATATTCTAGAGACTACCAGTATCTAGAAAGAAGCCCATCTTTAGCAGTCAGGAAAATGAAAGCCTTAAAAAAACAAAACAAACAAGAAAAACCCCAACCCACCCAAGAGATTTGTTCCTGCACTGAGTCCTTGTTGATTCCAGTCACGTCAGGTTCCTTCTAGAGCTGCAAGGGCTGTCACTCACTCTGTGCTGTAGCCTGGCGTCTGAAAGCTTCTAGCTTGTTTCTTGACATCTCCCACTCTGTTTGACTTGTTCAGCTTTATTTTCTTCACAGTAATATATGGCCCTGAGGAACTCATTCTTTTGCTACCTGTGTTCAACGTAAACCACTTCAGCTCTGTTTTTCTGTGAAATTTGCTGCATATTTTTCTCATTGATGAAGCATTTTTTTCACATCTGAGGATTTTAACATTTAAAAATGTTACAAATCTTGAAGCATGTTAGTAAAAAACAGTAGGATTCTTTCAGTTTTCCTGACAATGGCATATTAAATGGGAAATCTTATTGTACAACCTTGTTTAGAATATGCTAATGAAGATGAATTCTCCACTAAAATATGCATTTTCCAAATTATCAGGCAGTAGCATTCTGTATGAAATAGTTTGTTTTCTTTTACATTTTAAATTAAAATGTAATTGGAGCTTGGTCAAAATTGCCTGAAGTTGAAGACTCGCTGCCCAGCAATAACTTAATTAAAAAGCAAATTAAGAGTAGGAAAATATGGAAGATGAAAAAATGGAAGTTGTTTAGTCCTCCAGGAAAAAAAAAAAAAAGAGAAACAGGCAAGTGCAGTAAGGAGGAGAGGAAAGGAAAATGCAGTCTGTGCTGCTTTTTGGATTCTTTGATAAACGTTTCCTTTTCTGACTTTTGATGCAAGGGTTGACTTGCATAAAAAAATCTCTGGATTTCCATTGGTGGCCTCTTGTCCTTATCCTTTGGAAGTTAAATGCTTTTAGGTCGTGGTTTACACAAGTGTCTACACCTGTTTGGGAAGGGTCCTTCCAAGACTGCATCAGCTGCAGTGTGCTCCAACCAAGGAGGGCAACAGGAGGTCTTACAAGTGATATGAGCTGGGCAATTCAGGACAGAAAGGAAAGTAGATAGTGGATTTTTCTGGAGCTTGGACTCTTCTGTTAATTTCTTAGGGGAAGAACTGATTTGATCCCTGATGAACTGATCTGAACTGATTGATTGGAAAGGTCAGGATGGATAAGAAGGAACCTTATGGGGCATCAAGGGCAGGCAATTTGGATGTGTAATTTGGAAGCATAGTTGCTCACACATCTTTGATATTCAATGACTAGAGACAGTTTCCCAGAGGATGATTCTAAGTAGGAACCTAATTTTTCTCTCTGTTTCATATATAAGGAATCTATAAAGACTCTTAGAGCCTGAAACTAAGTAGCATGGGAGAGTTCATCTAATCTCAGCATAGCTGTGGGCACTTGCTTTTCTGAGCCATATGTGTGAAATTTGATGCCATTATATTCTTGCTAACACACAGGTAACCATCTGATGGCTAAACACGGTTATCAAGTCATACACAGTTTGTTGAGCTTACCAGGATTTAATAGGTCACAGAGAATAAAAGTGAATTACTGTTCAAGCAATTAGGAAATAAATTCTTCTAGATAGTTGACAGAAAAATTGTTTTCTATAGATCCAGAGCCTACTGTAAGCCTTATGGACTAGACTTATATTTCAAAGTGAAGTCAAATGAGATAATTTAAAGCTATTGGGCTGCTTATCAGATTAGCAGAGATAGCTACTGTATACATTTATGCAACCTGTTACTCTTCCCAGCTGAACAAAGAGGAACTAAAGTTCCTTCTTTGATCACATAAGGAGAGGTGGTTTCCCAGGAGGTCTCATTAGACTGGATTTTTTGAGCATTAGTCACATTTTTCTTTAGCAGGTCTTTTGCTGGTTGTAGAAATGTCGGTGATGATAGACAGAGCAAACCAGAGGGGATTTCAACAATATCGTGCCTACTTAATTAATCTTGGTTGGTGTTCTGGAGCTGCATAGCTGCTGGGGTAATAATAAGCACAAAGTTTTTGTGTAGAAAATACTCATCCACAAATATCTCAGGATGTCTAATGCAACATAATTAGACTCTGAGAAGGCTATAAATAATGTGCTAATTGAGCCACTATGAAAGTGAACAGGAACAAAATGATTAACAAGAAGATGATGGTTTTGTGCCACTAACTCCAAATTTTTGATATAAGTCTATAAAACAGATTATTATTTTAACCAAAGAGAATACCAGAGCCTACAAAGTTGCAGCGATGTATGGTAGCTTAAAGTACTTGTGTGACATTGATGCCTAGAAGGTCCATCTGAGACAGATGCTGTGCTCTGGCAGGCACTGTATAAACAAAGTTTAAGGAATTTTCTGTTTCTTTACAAAAGATGATGACCCTAGTTCTTCGAAGATTTAGTCAAGAATTTATAGTATTATATAAAGGCAACAGTTCTGTCACTGTTTAGAAGGTAATATTGGAAAAAGGAGGATCTGAAGGCACACCTTTCCTACAGGCAATGGACTGCAAACCTTATTCTTTCATAAAAGCATTGCCCGTCTGAACAAGACTTGTGGCTTTCTGTAACTGGGGTACTAGTTCTTACTTGTGGCTTTCTGTAACTGGGGTACTGGTTCTTTCACACACGGCTGGTAAGCACTTTGAGCCAATTGGCCTGCCTTTCTGTATGACATATTTGAATTTCATGTGTTAGTTTCTGAACCAAAACCAATCTATGATTTATTTGAACTAAATCAGTGTTCCCTCAACTTCCTTTGTAGGCCCTTGAATAATTTCCAGAGCAGTTGCTGATGTTTAAGTAGGAATTTATGCTATGTCAGTAAGATGGTTCTTCGTTTGGAATGAACCACAAAGTTAAGGTTTGGGCCCAAAGGAAGGACACTTGGAGTCGTAGATTTCCCTTTACAATTTTTTCAATTAAATTGCTTATTGGTGTGCTAGTTGAAGAGGTAAAGTCTGTGTCCCTTTCCAAGGTGCTGTGTGTGGACCTACATACAGACACTCATACACACACAGTGTGACTCTTTGCACCTAGTGAGTAAGGTCACTTGGTGGATCACATTTAGTGGGTCAGCACAGCTACACTCACAGCCTAACTGCAGTGAGCAGAAGGGAAGGCAAAGACACCTGCCCTTCATTACTCTGGCTGCTTTGTGTAAGTGTGGTCCCTCAACTTGAAGCTGCTCTAAATTTTATGAGCTTTGCAAGCCCTTGCACACCAAGTAACTTTTTCTGTTCATCTGCTATGAGAGTTCAAGCATGAAGTCTGCAGTTCAGGCATGGTTCTGTGTCGCTTGAGTATTCACTCTACAAGGCAGAGAAAACCCAATCATCCAATTTAGCTGCTAAGGATGCTTTGCAGAAGTGTGACAAGGGAGCATGACTAAATTACTTTTTTTAATGAGGAAAAGGAAAAAAATGCTGGTTGTATCATCTTTTACTCTTGGTATTTTAAAGTCTAATTTTGCTGATTGCATTTCTTCATTACATGGGAGGATGATGCTCTGCTTTAACAACTGTCCTTTCAAATGGGTTTAAGACCTCCGTCATCTTGCTAAGATGCGTGGATGTATATAGGAGCAAAAAAGTAATGCACAGACAAAGCTCTTGCACTGCAAGCAAAGCAAGAAGTGAAAACAGATTTCTCTCAAGCCAAAGGATCAATATGCTTGTGATTTATCCCCTTTTCTTTTTGGCTTTTCAGCCCCAACTGACTTTTGTTCTGACCATTGTGGCAGGAAGACCAGAGGTGCTTTTATGTATATAGGTTATAAAGTGTACAGGTGCTGACCTACAAGGACAAACAATGATTGCTTACTTGTGAGGCTCTCAGATGGTGTCCCTAGACTTAGGCAGGCGGTGCTGACATACTGTTTTGAAATGAAACCTCTTACAGTGTGCATAGAAACAATTAACAAGTAATGCCCAGGGATAAAAACAGAGGCTGCTCCTGTGGGTCGGTAATTGGCCAAAAGAGAAAAATGTGTTTAATATTGTACCTGAAGATTATGATAATGACATGGTATTGAATATCATTTCTCCTTTACATCAAATTAATGGAAAGAAATTCCTTTAAAATGCGAAGAAAAAGCTTTGTGGTTTAAATACCTTTTAATTTTTGTTGGGTGTGTCTGTGTCCCAAATTAAGGGACTGTTTTCTGTTCGATAACTATTTGAAGATGACACCTTACAGATTGCACCTCAATTGCCTCCATTACAGTATGCTGGCTAGCTGGATATTTCTTGCTTATTGGTACTATTTGAGGCTTCAGTAGGAGTGATTAGGGTCCAGAGTCTCAAAAGTACTCAGTGTCTTGCAGGCGTTTATTGTTCCTCTGAGTGCGTTTGAAAGCCTGGTCGCACTGTGCGATTCTGACAGCTTGCTTTCTGTACCTCCAGTGGTGGGGAGGTGAAGGCCTAGAGGAGCAAAAGCGCTTGTTTGGGTTTTTTGCCAAGATTAGAATGAACTTTGCTGGTAGCACTAATGATGTTTTGGGGGAATATCCCTTCTCTGCTTCAAAGACGATGCTAGCATAACATGGACTTGCATTGAGAGAGAAGACAGACCTTCAGGTTATATCTGCACTGTAAAGCACTGCGAATATTTGTCAGAAGCAATCTATGTTACTGAGTTACAGAAAGAGCAGTTTAGGGAATGGCAGGTAGATAAACTGAAGACTAAGTGTCTCTAGCTGAGAGTTGATATTAGCTGAGGATCTAGTGCAGTGAAAGACCAGAAGATGCAACACTCAGAGCAACGGTAGATAACACTTTAATTCAGTGAGGTGTATGTTCAGACATTGTCCGATCTGGAAGCATTCTGTCACCTAAAGAATATAAAGTGCTAGAGCATGATGAAGCCATGGTGGAAAAGCACAAAATGTTAAGGTATATGGGTGGAAGAAGAGCCTGGTTATGCTTCATCTGTCACTGAAGCCGCTACAATAACAAGAAAGAGTGAACTAAGTGAAAAATCTTGAAAGATACATGTATATATTCTGTCTTCTTTTATACATGGATATATTGTATGTACATGTATAAAAGATATAATATATAAGATAATATATATCTTGTATATTGTCTGTCATCTTTAGAGGTGATAGCCACTATACTACAAGTGTGGCCACTAAGTTTTAATACAACATTCTCTTTGTAGAATAGATGCTACCTTTCCTAAGAACAGGAGTTACGATCTAGAGCAGAAAGATTCCTTTGCCTGAAATAGATTTATTAATAATAACTTAAGAAATGCATCTTTTTTATGTGCACAGAATCATTTATTTTGCTTTGACTATGATAAGGAGCAACTCATGGATCAAATCATGCAACTCCAGATATAATGTATTATTTAATAACATATTTAACAGTCACTTTTATTTCTTATATTCCAAACCCTTCTATCTCAAAGTTTGTCTAAGAGTGCTATCAACCTTCATTCTGGTATTAATTTGGAGGGAAAAAAAACATCTTTCAGAAATGTCAAGTAGATTCTATTAACCATGAATTGATAATGGCTGAACAAGTTTGTAAATAACACAGTGAAAGAGGTCCTTAAAGGGCTTTCCTAAGAATAGAATTATGTTCTTATTCAAAATGGGGACTCAAATATGATGTGTTCTGCAAGAGAGATGATTAAGAGGCAACTGGCATGATACTTAGGACAAACTGGACAAAATGTTTGATTCTGTAACCAAAGGTTTGTATGATCATGATTTTAATCTGTCACTGCCGAAAGTCCAAGATACAAACAGAATGTTTTTTTACAAAAGCTTTGGCAGTTGCAGTCAGAATCTGCTGTAATGAACTACAAGAACTTGTAGAATCATAGAATCATAGAATGTCTGGGCTGGAAGGGACCTCCAAAGGTCGTCTAGTCCAAACCCCCCCACAATAAACATGGACATCTCAAACTAGATCAAGCTACTCAGAGCTTCATCCAGCCTGATCGTGAATGTCCCCAGGGATGAGGCCTCCACCACCTGTCTGGGCAACCTATCCCAGGGATCTATCACCCTCATACTCAAGAACTTTTTCCTAATATCTAACCTGAATCTCCCCTTTCCTAGCTTAAAGCCATTACCCCTTGTCCTGTCACTACAAACCCTTGTGAATAGTCCCTCCCCTGCTCTCCTGTAGGCCCCTCTCAGGTACTGGAAGGTTGCTATAAGGTACCCCTGGGGCCTCCTCTTCTCCAGACTGAACAGCCCCAACTCCCTCAGCCTGTCCTCACAGGAGAGCTGCTCCAGCCCTTGGATCATTTTTGTGTCTCTCCGCTGAACACTTTCCAACAGCTCCATATCCTTCTTGTGCTGGGGGCTCCAGAGCTGGACACAGGACTCCAGGCGAGGTCTCACCAGGGCAGAGCAGAGGGGCAAGATCACCTCTCTCCATCTGCTGGCCAGGCTTCTTTTGATGCAGCCCAGGAGGTGATTTGCCTTCTGGGCTGCTGCTGCACATTGGTGGCTCATGTCCAGCTTCTCATTGACTAGTACCCCCAAGTGTTTCTCCAATGGACTGCTTTCTATCGTGTCCTCTCCCCAGCCTATATTAACACTGATCATCTTTCCTACCTGACAGTGAGGTCTTCTAAGCCTTTTTGATACCATTCGAAGGGGTTTTGTCTAATGGCAAAAGAAAAATGAGTGTTATGGCTATTAGAAGAACCTTAGCAGTTGGGCAGTGGACGGGAGAGTGCTGTTTTCCGTTTTTCAGTCAGGCAGTTCAACTCCACAAGGACTCATGGAGTGCTGGATGGCACTACTGTGTTTTTACGGCTGAGGAACTAGCCGTGTTGGTTTACAGTTAGTCACTGTTTCAGTGGTGACTCTCAGCCTTAAAGTCATCCCTCAATTCATATAGTCCTTAATTAAGAATGATTTTGAGAGTGTCTTATTCATTGTGGCATCTCAGCCGGTCAGGGAAGCGCTTATCTCCCTTGCTCAGAAAGACAAGATGAAAAAACCAGTTAGATTAAAACTGCTTTTAATTCCTTTCTCTTCCTTCAGAACCCAAGGTGAAAACTAGCTTTAACAGGCAGGACTCTTTACATAGAGAGCTCTGGAGCAAGTAGCTGGAAGACAGAAGCTGTTAGATGCCTTTGTCAAGCTATTTAAATTGTTTTAATTTTAGCTAGTCCCCCTCTAAAGTAGCAGGATAGTAGTCAGGCATTTGTCTTTCTTCATTAAGCATTATCATTAAATTTCCATAAACATTCCCAGTGGCCATAGGTTTGCCCTGAGTCTTCAGTGCGGAGTGGGGAACCTGGAGATCACTCTGGATGACTATGCAGCAAGTGGGAGAAGCTGCTGAACAGCAGTTCTCAGGAAAATATCAGGCTGAAAATTAAGCAGCAAATAGCATCTCAGCCATGGAGTCAGACAGAGAAAGGGTCAGGACTCAAATAATATCAGAATTCTATAAAAACATAAAGCATGTGTAATTTTTCCTGCTCTATCAAGACTCCTTTCTTAATTATTTGCATTTGATGAGTACAGCCTTAGAAATATTACAACATAATCACCAAGACACCTTCAGCCCCGTGACAATTAACTGTTCATTAACAAGTCTGTATCTTATCCTAATTCACTGTTGCCATGCATGAGGAGCAGGTGAATATATCATACGACTTGTTACGATAATGTTTAAAAGAAATGCCACATCTACTTTTAAGTAATTTTTCTCATTAAGTTATGAGCACACATGAAGTATTATGCTTGGTTGCAACACTTTGTGAGGAGAAGCATTGGAAGGAATTGGGTGCATTTTCAAGCCAATGATGCCAAAAAAAGTAATAGGAGGTAGCTCCAAGTACAGTTCACTGCCTGTCAGTTGCATCAGTCACAGCTTGCCAAATGTGTTTAAAGTTAACTCTTTTAACATAACTTAATCCATGTGCTCCAGCTGCTAGGAAATAGTATGTGAGGCACAGAAGTCTGCAATCCTTGTCATTCAATTGAAAGCTGATATTTTAATACCTGCTCTTACTACTCTCAGGTTATTGTTGGTATGAATGAACAAATTAATAAATCCTACCTGGTTTAAAATTACATTAGTCTGACAGCCTTGGTCATTGGAGGGCTGCAAATTAGTGATTTACAAGTAGTTCATTCATTCCTTCTGGGAAGATGTGAAAACTGTTATTTTCTAGGTTGAAACCTATTACATGTTGGTCAAGATGAATATAAAAAATGAAAGAGTTTACTGTAGGTGACACTGCTGATAGTAACAGTGAAATAAATGGTGAATTAGTATCTGCTGTGATTATGTATACACCTACCAAATCAAAAAAGAAGTGACATTGCAAGATATTTACACACTAATTCTTCCAGAAGGGAAATGAGATGTCTGTAACAGTAAGACCCTTCTCCTGCAGGGACAGAAAGCCACAACAGCAGTGGCACAGAGTGCATTGCTGTAATGCAGAGAAATTGCCATTCCTTCCTTCCAGTGGGTAAAGCTGAGCTGGATGAGACTGAGTACTTGCACCTGGGGCTCTCAGTCACAGTGATCTTACATGTGTGGCTGTTTGTTGTGGGACGTTGCTGCTAATTCGTCTGGTGAGGGTTAGACACCAAGGCAGCAGTGCCAGCGCTTTGCTGCTTCAGTGCCAGTGGAAGGCTACTTCTTGGACCCTATTAAAATCAGGGACAGTAAATCCTCTGAGGATACGACAGATACACGGAAAGGCCGTGATAGGAAGGTTATTAATTCAAATTGTGTTAAAGTGGACCAGATCAAGAAAAGTTGTCCGGATCTGAGGATAAGTAGCTGCACGTAAATGCAAGAAAATTAAAAATCCCATGATGTCCAGGAAATCATAATTGAAAGAGCTGGACTGTGTAACATACAGGCTTGATGACATAAACTTTTGTCCCTTAATTTCATTCCCACACCCTACCCCATGATAACAGCTTTGTGAAATCAACAAAAGTCTCAGAATCCATCAGGAAGCAAAATGTGATCTTTTTTTTCTATATTCTTCATGACAGACTTTAGCAGGAATCCAAATAAAATCCCTGAGGTCTTAATAGGACGTTAGACAGACCACGCAGGAATCTTGCCCTTACCCCCTTGTGCTGCTAAAATTGATGCAGACCACAAAGCTCAATGCTTCATCTTTTCTGCTTGTGTCCAGATTTTTGTCATAAGTAAATCTTTGAGTTCTGATTTTTGACATGGAGCTTTTTGTCTTTGAGTTTTGACATGGAGCCATGCAATTGCCTTTGGTTTATAGTCTTAAAACCACATATAAAAGAAGTCACTGAGTAGAAGGCAGCATTGTAGATTTCTATATCACTAATAAATAGTAATGGCATAAAATATGAATGGCATCAAGGTGGTTTATATTCCTCAGTTTGCAAGATATCTCAGTACTTAAAAGGAAGAAATATGTTGCAGAAGTACTGAAATGCATGGGAAAGACAAGGATTTTTAAAAATGAAGCAAATGTGGAATGAGACTAGAATATAAGGTTATGTTAAATAAATACTAATCCATGTAAATTTGTGTTGCAAAAGACTAGATAAAAAAAAAAAAACAAAAAAAAAAACAACCAAACAACAAAACAAAACAAAACCAAAAAACAAACAAACAAAAAAAACCCACCAAGAAACCACACAACCAAAACCAAACTTGAAGTGTTCCTTGCTGTACACAGATTATTATTTGAAAAATCTGAGCAGACACTGGCATGTATGAAATTGCCTTCTGAGAATCATAACAAATGCAATTATTCAGTTTCAAAATTATGCATTAATGTAAGTTTTAGCACTGTCTTCATGACATTGGTTGTTAATTATCTTTCTAGTATAATATAGGTGTAAATTATAACTCTACTGGAAATAATGCTCAGTATTCTTCATTTTTTCATAATTTTTCTAGATAAAATGTTTTAACATTAGCATCTGAAATTTAAAAAAAATAAATAAATTAGAAAACCATTTTAAAAGATAGTAGATTTAGCCTGGAATTTTTTTAAACTCACAGTAGATACTTACTACCCTGAGGCATGCAAACTGATTTGGAAATAAAACAGGAAAGCACTTAAAACTTTAGATTTAATTATTATTAATGCAAAGAGGAAATTTAACAAATAATTTTATTTCATTTGTTCCAGGTAGGAAATTTGGAATTTTACAGTTTTTTACAGACTCTGTATTACCTGAATTAAAAATACGTATTGATGCCATGATAAAAAACAATGAGCAATCTTTGGTAATGTACTCATAAATCTTTGGTATTTTTACATTTTTTACTATATGTTACCATTTAGAATAATAAACCATTCTAGAAACAAGTTCTAATTAATCATATCTTTGTGGGGGTTTTATGAAAAGGTCTATCTAAACAGACCATCTTTCTGCATTTGTAAGATCATATGTATTGTTCATGCAGCAGGTAAATAATCCACTCCTGTCACCTGCCAAGTACAATGTCTGGACAATCTAGGTGCTTTGTCCTGGGACTTGGAGCTACTAAACTGAATACTGGAAGAGCTGGAAGGACATAGAACTCATGCTTTAAATACTCTGAAATACTGTCTTTTTGTCACAAGCTCATATGCAGTCAGCACCTGTGGAGGAGATGGGAACTGAACTCTGTCGCAGAGCATAACACCCTTTGGCTGAAAGCGGCGTGCCTTGCCAAAGCCCTGCAGCCAGCAGACTTTACTCACCTTTTACTGATGGCCTAATGGTGGAGCTCGTTCTTTCTGAATTTTTAAGCAAAGGCTTTAAGCAAGCTTTAAGTAATGATAATGTGAAAATTTCTCACTGAAGCCTCTTCCACTGAAATTTTTGTATATGAGGTGTTTGGGATTTTTGCAGGTGATTCTTTGTGGAACGGTTCCATTTCAGTGGAGTTCTTTATTTCACTGGAAAATATCATCATATGCTCATAATTGTCATCATTTAATTTCATTGCTTTCTGTAAGCTTCCTGGCAGCACCTGACAAAACTTGTACTTCTAGGTCTTGCAAGGTCTGGGTTTTCCTCGAGGAGCCATCTATGCATCTGGAGTACATAACCCATAATGTATTTATATTCTTTTATGGCTAAAATCCTATCATGTGTCCTGGGAAATGCACTATAATTAGTGTCCAGTTTCTAGGGTGAAAGAGGGCTAAAGATACCAAAAGCACCATTCCCACAGATTCATATCACGTAAATTCCTTAGGACTGTTTGATTTTTATACTAGTATGGCATTACTTGTTATCTTTAAATAATCATTAATCATAATAATTTCTTGCCTAATAACCCCTGATTGCACTTGACTTTTAAGTTTATCTTTCCTGATTAGAAAGCCAGCTTCATCAAGTCAAAAATAGGAGCCAGGAACAAAATTATCATAAAGTTAATTTATTTAGGGAAAGGGAAAAGTTGTGGGGTGGTGGCATGTGCAAAAGATAGGAGAACCTGAGGCTGTCTTTAGTGGATGCTTGCAAAAAGAGCTTCATTTTGCTGACACCTAATACTTCTCAGGTAGAGACAATAGGGAGCAAAATTATCTGTCTTGGACTATGTGAGTTTATATGGCTGAAAAAAGTAAATCTATTTTTCTTGTTTATATACTAAATTTCTGTAATGTTTTCGAAAAATACATTCATATAACTTCTTGAAAGAATTAAGAAAGTGAATGAAAATGGAGTCAAAGATAGATATTAGGGGACAAGCTGCCTACTGTGAGGAGTCTTTAAAAAAACTTTTATAAAGCCCCTAAACAACCTGCATTTTTCCTTCAGCTTTCCAAACCAGTTTTGAACAACATCTCCTTTAGCAGATGTTCTGACATTCAGGTAAAGTTTTTTCATACCAAGCAGTAGAGTTATTTAACTAAGATACATGGTCTATCCATTTGCCATTCTCCAGCAATTGCCTAAAATAAATATACCTGCCTTCCAATTCTCCTTAAACATTTTTTTTCTTCAACCGGACAGAGACATATTGAAAGAGAATAAATGAGTTCAGGGTGAAAAAAAAGCACCCAGTAGCATTTATTATGTATCCTGAAAGTCAGTAGAGCATACTATTTTTCCGAAAATTAATGAAACATATAATTAGAATTCTCTTTCTGATTTTTTTTTTTTGGGTTTTACCTGTGGAGTGTATGCAGTGTGCGAGCAGAACAGTATCACTGCTCAGAATTTGAGCAATTAGCATGCTAAGAAACACAGAGTTTTAGGTAATTTCTGTTTCAAAGTGCTTGTATCCAAAGCTGTCTTCTTTGATGGAAACTGGTGCTTTTGTTTGAGACTTTTTTGTTTGAACTTTAAGATAGAGAGTATTGACAGTCTCATTTTTCTTGTATTTCTTCCTCTCTTACTGGAAGAATGAAGAAACCAGAATATTTTATAAATAGACTGACCATAATTTGTCTTGCTTGGTATTCTTTTATTTTTATTTGTAAGTTATCTTTCTAGGTGAGGTTTCCTAATTGGTTTTTAAAGGTGATATTGTGGTAGGCATGTCTACTAGGAAAAAAAAGGTTAAAAGGAAAAAGGAACATGTGGAAAATTAGAGTCACACTAGTAAAAAAAATATCAGTAAGCATGCAGTTTGGATCCCCCTTAGCACCCCTTGGTCAGTGCAGTTCAAGGATCAGACAGAGGCTGAAGCCATATTTGAGGCAGCAATTGCTCCTTTGCTATTTGGGGAAAAAAAAAAAAAGCAAAGGAGGTTCTTCTCAAAAATCGCCTATTGCTCCTTTTTGGCTGTCCATCCTGCTATACCTCTTAATTTGTGAATAAGAGGGCCAAATGGCAATCTCGTATGGTTATTGCTCTTTTGTTGCCTACTTAGAATTTTAGCTTCTTATACAAATTCAGAACTTGCCTACACTTTCAGTCTTGTCCTCAGGAATAATTGTTTTCAATTTTAAAACGCAGTTTGTACCAGTCTATTTGATTCTAACTTTTGATGACTTCTGCTAGTAATAGCATGGTTCAGGTTGCATTAAACTTGCTAGCATTGAGGCATCTAACCTAGCAGATGTTTCCTGAGCTCTTGCCCTTTTCAGTATTTATACCAACAGAACTTAAGCCAAGCTATGTAGGAAAGAAATCAGAAAGGGCTTCCTTCACCATCTTTTCTCCTCTGCCCCATCTCTCTTTAAGAGATGCTTACCACACCGGAACTGTGTGTGGCTGGGCTTGGTTAACCCTAAGGAAACCTGAGTTTATTTAAATTTCAAGTAAACGTATGTGGTCACAAACTGACCACAATAAGCCATAATGCATTATGTTTTGTCATGAAAAGAACCGAAAGTGAATGAAGTTCTCCCTGCCATGTGATGTGTTTGGCTTCTGAATTTTCCATGTGCACACAGTGCTTGCAGGTAACTTGGTGGCATTTTATCTAAATGCAGAAGAAAGGAAATCCTCAGTCAGCTGCACTGAAGGAGCAGGGTTAACCTGTGGGCTAGGACAGAAAAGAGGGCACTTTGAAGCACTCAGCAGTACCTCTTTGGGCTCCCCTCAGAAAGGAGGTTGTGTGAGGATAGATGGTGTGCTCCTCACTGAGCTTTTACTAGCAGTTTCAAGCTACAGGGTTATGAGCAGGTTAAGAGTGTGTTTAGATTTGTCGAGATGAGTCCATGAGCTAAAAAAAGTCACTTGGACATCTGATGGATGCCCATATTCATCAGCCCTCAAAATATTCTTGGCTCTCATGTTGATTTAACTTCATCATAGCTATTCTATGAGACAGAGAATGTTATGGGAATTTTGGGTTTTGACTTTCATATGCTCCTCAGAAACTATCCAGCTAAAAATGACATGTACTCATAATCCGTTCTAGCAGTTTCTTTGAAGAAATAATCCAAATTCATAATGTAACTTATTAGCATTTCAAATGATAGTATTTTTTTTGTTTACTTGGTGCAGAAAAGGTTGCATATTTAGCTGCTTCCCAAATTATTTTTTAATTGCTCTCTATTACACCTCACCATATAAATATTGAAAGTACTATTGTGACTGAAAGCACATTTAGAATCATAGAATTATAGAATCCTTTAGGTTGGAAGGGACCACAAGGGTCACCCAGTTCCAACCCCTCTGCCATGAGCAGAGACACCTCCCACTAGATCAGGCCGTCTGACTGAAAGTTCAGGATTTAGGATATTCCTGAGGAAGAGCTGTACTGGTGGTTTATGTTCTAGAGACTAATAATGTCTGGACACAATTCATTAGCAGTTACTTGCCAGTTAAGACAAAAAGCCTCTCCACAATGGTAACAAGTCAGTCTGTGTATAAATAGAAACACTTCATTCCCCAAGAAACCAAACACTTGCACAGAAATCCTCAGGGCTGCTTTAATTTCTGTTGTTAAAATTTTTCTTTTTTTAGTTATAGTCATACAATGTGCATCAGCCCATTAAATCTTACTTCCTGGAGTAGTAAATTCTACTTCTGATCAAAAAAATTAAACTATATCAAGAGTCTGTATTGTCTCATTATCTGAGTTCTAGACTAGATACCACTGTTTACTCAAAGATCAGTCCGGTGGTACTCACTGCCCTTTGTCTCTGTAATAGATTCTAATTCCTGTAGTGCATGTTTTCTAAATGATCACAGCAGTAGAAAAAGTTTTTACTCAGCTTGCAGTCAGGCTGTGGTCCTCAAAACGTTGCTGTGCAATATAATCATAGAATCACTTAGGTTGGAAGTGACTCTAGTGATCATCTAATCCAACCTCTCTGCCAATAGATTTACCATTTCTCACAGCTCTAATTAAATAAAAACAAACAAACAAACAAAACCAACCAAACTCAAATAGTCAATATATTTCTAATAATTTCTTTGTTTCTTACTTCATCTTTTTCCCAGTTAAAGTATCTTATTATCCTTAATATTTTATCAATACCTTTGGATAAAGTCATAAACCATCTAAAAATCACATCCCTCATTCAATTTTTAGTTTTATTCATACTGAAAAAGAGTCCTAGCTTACATGGCTTCTCATTAACAGTCAATTATTGTTAAAAGTTAGCTTTCTTTTTAACTGGACATTGTCCAAAATCTGTGTCCTTCAGCTGCTATTTCAAATGCCTCATCTAATTTTGTAGCCATCTACAGTGAATGCCAACAAACACTTGGTAATTTTCAGTGGCTAAGTCCCTCATAATCCTTCCTGTGTCTTCTTAAATTATTTGAACTTTTGCTTAACATTGTGTCATCAGCAGTTTTGTACCTCTTTTCATTGATTCTATCAGCTCATTTGTTTCTACAGAGAGAGCATTGGGACATAAAATAGACTAGAAATACAAAGCAGCTTAAGAGTGTTATCTCAGTGCTCATCCCTAAAGAGTTACATGGAAGTTTCATAATGCCTCTGGCATAGATTAACTGCAGATCTTTAGAGTGTTTCCCACCAAATGTTTTGAAGGACAGAAGCAACTTCAGCACCCTTCAGAAATGGATGGTTATGATATACTAGTGAGACAATACAATCACTGTTGCAACGTGCCAGGAGTATGCAGCAAGGTGACTCCTGTTGCCTTGAGGTTAATACATCTGAGCAATTTTTCGTATGTGAATAATATTTAGGGTTACATGTTATGGTTTTACTATTCAAAACTTACTTGGGAATTTATCTTAATTTTTCACAAATATTGAGAGTATTTTAATTAATAAATCTGCTATATTTTCCGTCAGTATAACTTCTAGATAGCTGTGGTATTTTGCTAATTTAAGTTATACCAGAGGGTTCTTTCATCTGTGATTTCTTAATTTTTTGAGAAGAATAGCTAATACAGTATGGCACACAATTAAAAATAAACATATATTTTATATGGGAGAAGATTGATAGCAATCAATGTTTTTTTAAAAAGAAAAAGCTCCCGCTTTCCCAAAATGAAAATAAGGAGTCATGATTAAGAAGTTATTCCAAGAATGGGCATTGTCAGAATGGTCCCTTGTGAAGAAGCCCAAGGGAACTACCACTGGGAGCTGTAGGGCTGCCAGGGCTGCAGCAACGAGCCTGCTGGCCTGCTGCAGAGCTGGGACCCCTGACCATGAGCTACTGCATCTCTCCCTATAGCGAATGGGGATATCACAGATGAACTTGTTGTATAAAAATGGTTGAAGGGCAAGCCCCTACCATCAGATGATCTGTGACAGATTCTAGCTAGTCATAGTTCACCTACTTTTTTTTTTCTTTTCCAAGGTGTGCAGTGTACTAGGGATTTATGTATCTGGACACCTTTCTTATCAGAGGGCCTTTGAAAGGCCTCTGCGTAGTTGCTGATTTACACCACATCCTCCATCTCTTCTAATTTTATTTTAAAGTCTGTTCCTCCAGTTCTTGGTCTGGGCAAGAAGAATGTACAAAATGTAGCAAGAGGCCTGAACAACAACAAATTTTATTCTGAACTTCTGAGACTACAATACATAAACTGACAACTTTATTAAGGAACAAATTAGAGTAATCTGACGTCGCTGAGACTTTTGTCTCTTTTGTGGTTTTCGAATGCAGTATAAAAGGTGTCTGCACTTTTTAAACTTATCGAATGTATCTAACAGCACAATCAAATGGAAAAGTCAGTCTTTCTTGGAAGAAAATTTATTGGAACTCAGTGATGTTTTTTTCTATATTCTGTATTTACCTGAGTTAATTTCTAGTGTTTATAGGCAAGCATGGCTTAAAATAGTGTTAAAGTGTGTGCTTTTGTTTACTATAGGAATTAAGTACCAAACAAAAGGCAAAACTGACATCTTTCCCCTTTCCTTCTTAAAGTGACTAAGCTATTTTCTGTTTTACATACAGTTCAGCTGTTCACTCCAGTAAGCTGATACAGGACTAAATCTGGGAAGTATCTGAGTCTCAAAGAAACACCATTGTTAAGTGTTTCATGGTTCATTCATTCCTTGGCCTTTGGGTTGAAACAGCCAATAAAGAGGCAAATTACTGTCATGATACCTGGTTGTTTTCCACTATAGGAAAGCTCTTTCATACTTCACTTTTCCCTGAGTATACTTTATTGACTTTCTCAAGTAAACACCACTTAATATAGGCCAAGGGAAATAGCTTTTAGCTATAAACCAGCCATGCTAGTGTTGAGAATTAACTGCCCAGTTCCTAAACTGAGAAACAGTGAAAGAAAAGACCAGCTCAGAGGTGGTTGTTTTGTTCCAATAAGATTAACCTTTCTGCTAACATTTTTGCTCTCTTTATTTTGCTTATATAACAGTACAGCTTTATCTGAGAAGATAATACTTCATGCTCTTGGTTCCAAAGGTCTTTGCTCAAATTCTCCGGTTGGCTCATTTTGTTTGTCAAAATTCAGTTCATTGCCTACAGTCCAATGTGTGTCATCAGTCACAGGATGGTAACCCAAGCAGATGTGAGATGCTACATGCTTCAGGCAGTCTTCTTTATTTTCTGTTGTGCTCTTTGAATTTTATTCTCGTATGCCAGTTTAACTCTGAAGTATGTACTTTAAAAGATGCTCCTTTAATGAGATCAGAGTTAGTTTTGACAGGGTTCATTAAAGTCAGTGTGAGGCTTTTAATTGATTTTGCTAGGATTTGGTCAGAATCTCAGACTGTTAATTTCTGTGTCTCACCTATAGTTTCCCTGTTTCTGAGAAGTTGTGTTCAGTGTCTGCAGCCTTATCTGTGCTCTAATAGCTTTCTTTGCTCTATGTGTTCTCTTGCCCAATAATATCTCCTTCAGTCTAGTTAAACTAAAATATCAGTTAATGTGGCTCAAGTTTGCAAAATGACCTGATGATGATTGATTGCTTGTCTTGTATAGTATCTTTTTTCTTATTTCTTGTGTCCCTGATCAGTGTGAGGAGGAGCAGCACAAATATTGTTACGTGGTCCTTTCCTGTTCTCCTTTTACCAGCTGAGAATTGCCCTTGAGTAACTTCCAGTTTCTAGTTGTCTTGTCTCTGTTTCATACTCATGAAATCATTTGATGGGCCACTAGTTCACTTCCTTCATTTTACTTGCTATTTTATAATCTTTAGAGAAGCAGTTAATAAAAAATGATATTTCTCTCTTGCTACAGTATAGTTTGTTATAGAATTCCAAAAGCATATAGAGAAATGTTGACATCTCAGCAATTAATTTATTCTTTAAAGTTATTACAGATATAATATAGGCTAGAATAAACATAATTCTTAGTACCTCCATGCACCTTAAAAATTACCTGGGTGCTCCAAAGCTGCATTTGGCCTTAGAAATGTGAAGTGCTGAGTCAACCAGCAGGAGGAATAAAAAAACTGGAGTAATAAAAATTTTTATTTTAGAACTGCTTGTCATGTAATTTATTTTTTTTTTTGACACTAGCTGAGACAGTGAGTTACTAATGTGTGAGTCTGTACCTTTGCTTAATTGAAGTACTTACCTTACAAGTGCTTATTATTCAAACTGCATGTGTTATCCTTATTAATTACATTAATTAACTTTCTAAGCACCCTGTAAGCTTACCTTCCACAAAATACATTTAAGCAGAAAGCTCAGAGTTTCTGATTCCCTGGTTTTATTTTAGGAGGGGACTTTACAAAGCAACTGGGATTTGAGATCATTTTGGGGGCTATTTTTTAATTTATATTTAAACTCTGGATGAAGAGGCATCTACACCTTGATTACTTGTACCCTCAGCCCATGATGCTATAGGGATTTTGGAGGAGAGGTGGCTTTCCTCAACAGCATCTCCTGCATAGTTGTGCAGTTGTGTTACGGGGCAGCACGCTTTCTAGAGAGGCAGAGAAAATACAGTTTTCAGGCTGGTGCAGAAGCTAAGATGAGGGAGAAGACCTTTAGCTATTGTGCAGCTGGGCAGCTCAGCCAGCCCACGCCGGCTTCCCCTCTGAGGACATTAGCAGATAAGCAGGGGGAGCGGCAACAGCTCAGGAACTTGGTGCCACTGACGCCATCTGTGGGACCCCAGCAGTTCAGTAATGGCTGGTAGAAACAGAGATACTTCCATGCCTTTTTCCAAGAGATGTCATGACATCCTGCATTGATCCTATAAACTGGCAGTTCTTTATGGTGTCAGGAAAGGAGATGTCTTCTGGCTGCGCTTTTTCTACAGTACCGAGTACAGCAGAACTAGAACCCTAAGAATTATTTAATACTGGCAAGCAGATGTATTATTATATATTCTTACCAGACTGGCTGAGGTGGCTTAATGACCAAACTCATCTGGGCTGGGTGAGAAGAAAGTGGGTGGTAGCTTCTTTCAACACTGAGGAATAATTACCTTATGTTTTTGTGGGAAGTAATGTCACTCTACATTTACATGAAGAAGATAACTGATGGAAAGGCTCATTAGAAGTATTTCTGTCTTGTTAGGATTGATGATATGCTTTATAATGCAAACTGAATTCAAGAATAATATTCCTATAGTATTAAAACAGTAGAGAACTATTGCTGTCTTAGTGGTGTTTTCTTTTTTTCTCTGTCTGCAGCTGTTGTCCCTGTATAGGTTCCTATGTCTATGTCTGTCAACCTATGAAATATATTTCCAGTACACAGGAACATTTCCCACTGCCATACTGTTCTCACCTGTCAATGTCCTAGCTCATTTACTTCTTTTGAATGTAAGTTGGTGTGTTTTGTTCTCCTCTCACACAGAACACTTCCCTACTGTAGGATATTGCCCCTGTATTGTAACACAGTATGTTCTGATCCTGGGCAGTGGTTATGAGGAGGCAGATTGAGTAGTTTTTGAATGTGTGGAACTGATTTAAGGAACGTTGTCTTTTTAGGCATCAGGTCAGTAATTTATTCTATCCATGATTCAACACAGGGAAATAAGTTTCCCAAATTGTACTTGAAAAGCCAGAGGAAATAGTCTCCTCAACATTTTTTAATAGACCAGTTATCAGTTCAGCAATCTGTTAGCAGCCTGGACTGTCATGAGCAGGAACCTACGCACAATATGAGCTGTCATTTATTTATAGAAACAGAAAGAAAATGAAGAAAAAAGTTGAAAAAAATAATGTCTTAACAATATTAAAGTTATAATACTTGAACTGTGCTCCATCAACACCAGTATCTAGTCTTCAGCAACGGCCACAGGTAAATGCACTGTGAGATGAGGCAAAATTAAGCTGAAAGGTAGCCAAAAGGCAATCCAAACCAGAAATCCTAACAAAGGAAAAGGATAATTTCCTATGGCATATCCTTTAGCTTTTATAGAGAAAACAAGAAAACAAACAATGTGTAATAGATGTTAGACACTTCACATGCTGGGTTTTCTGGGACATAAGGTCTTGAACTGTATCAAGATGGAACAGAATAGTGAAGTAGCAAGGAATTTTTAAAAAAAAAAAAACCTTTTATTTGGTTG
The DNA here is from genome assembly GCF_000691845.1 of Merops nubicus. Classification (NCBI taxonomy): domain Eukaryota; kingdom Metazoa; phylum Chordata; class Aves; order Coraciiformes; family Meropidae; genus Merops; species Merops nubicus. The sequence continues at coordinate 18,694 of NW_008633088.1, read as the reverse complement.
GGAACATTTGAAATGCAGGCACCTTGTGAAATGCTGGGGTTTGAACCCCGAGCCCTGAATTAAGGTTGACATATGGGTGATTCCCACAGCCCTTCATACAGAGGTGGTGAGTTTGCCTTATAGCTTCCCCCCAGGGTGCGGCCGGCCCTGCAGGGAGAGCCAGAAGGGAAATGAGCCCCAGGGGTCCTGCATTGAGTTGACAAAGGTCAGGTGTCTGCCTGGGGATAAAAGCTGGGACCACTTGCAGGGAGTCAGGAGTGTCTGTCTGTGGAGTGCACTCCACAGAGCTTCCTGGTTAAGGAAAGACCTCCTGACTCTCTGGGAACTGAGCCCTGGTCAGCTTGGACCTTTGCAAATGTAGGCTAGACAGATGAGAGCTGGCCATGCAGCTACCCTTATCTTATGTGTTCAACTTCCTGACCTGGCTGTTTCCCATTCCATCCATGGAAAACTTTGGCTCTTTGTTTGTTCTGCCTATTGTCAGTCAGGCGATGTTGTTGTTGGGATTGTTGGGGGTAATGTCAGTTGCTTGTGAACTAATTCACTTGTTTGTACCCCCAGCAATTGTTCATGGAATGTCTTTTCTATATTCAGTACAGTCACCTTCCTGGTTTGTCTTTCTGCTGGCTGTGTCATTCCTGCTAGGCCTAGTCATTGGCAAAACACCTTGCTAATAGCATTATCCTGTCTTTCATAGAAGTATCTTATTTTCTGGGGTTTCCTTGTTTGCTTGTTTTGTGTTGGTTGATTTTTTTTTTTTTTTTTTATGGTGCTTCTGAATCTCTGACATTGATTTTACAACATGTTGTGGTAGGACATGGGTAGAAGACGAGGTTTTGCTAATTAATCCTGGAGAAATCATTCAAACCATTTCTTTAGCAGGCGACTCCTGCTGGCATATTGCCAAATACCTACAGTACTCAACACAGCCACTGCACATCAGTTAGAGACTCCCAGCAGACTCCCCTGTCTTTTTCATTTATTTCTGACTTGAAATTATCTCTATAAAATGAGCAGAATTTGAGTAACAATTTTTCCTATCTCAAAAGTTGGCTTTGATTCATATTTCCAGAACCTGCATCTCACAAGCCCTCTTGTGTTTTATACAAACTAGTCAGTCTTGGCTGCACCCTGCACACAAAAAGAATAGATAAGCTGCATATATGAAAGACTTCATTTTCTACTGCTATATAGTCATTATGAAAAATCACTTTATTAACCACTTGCAGAGGTAATAGGAAAGGCTTTTATATTGTCAGCAGTTTGAAATAGTTAACTTGGAGAGTGAGTTTTGATCAGCTGGGAAAACTGTGTTAGGTTCACATTTATGATAGCCACTAGAAGTATTCCATAGACTGTATGATTGTTCTTTCTTTCCTTCCATTTTCTTCTCTGATAGCTAAGATTGGTTTATTTCACAATTGCCTTGTGGTAAAATAAACTTTGTGAGAACCATAAAAGATGTAAAGATTGTAAGAACTTTTAAACAACATCTACAAAAAGTTTTCGTTTTTAAAATATTTATTGTCTCTGCTATCATTCATGCTCCCCCAGCCCAGAACCTTTCCTAGAACAGCACGTTGGTGTGGCTTGTTTGCTTTTGAGCAATGGTCAGATTTGGTGTGCACTGGTGTAGGTGATTGTACATAGCTAGGTGTGCAGTTGAGCAGTGCCTGGAAAGTCAATTTGCTATGCTACTTTACAGCTGGATGATCTTCCTATGTTTATGGAAACAACTGATATGACAGAATGGGACTGAAAAGAAGCGGAGTATATTAATACTTAAATCTTCTTTGTTTCTCCAGCCTGCCATGGGGATTTTCTTGTTAGGTTTGTGGTTTTCTAAGCCGTACTTTCAGAACTCTCCAAACTGCAGACTGCTGTTTGAGATGAATTGCTGTGGATGGGGAATGGATTAGATGCCTGACTATCCTTTTAAAGACAAACGTGACTAAGATATGTAGTTGAAAGTCAAGGCAGATGGAATATGCATGGACTGTTTTATTTCATGAGGAACAGAGCTTGGAGGATAAAATTTCTTCAAAAGTATTCGCATTTAAAATGAGAAATGTAAGGCAAATTTTTCTTATTTTTTGTTGTTCCAAAATGCTGTTTTTCTCCAGTGAGAACTTCAGGTAAATGGAGAAGTCTATACTTTTTGATATTGCTGTGGAAAATAGTGTTTAATACAAAATGTTACTTGGTGTGGCATAAAGCCACTACACAAGAGATAGGCAAATGAACAGACAGGGCTACAGTACTTGGTAATAACTTGCACCACTCGCAAACGAGCAGTTCTTGTGAGAGTTTTGGCAGTTACTTCATGGGCCAAGACTTCCTTCTTGCTTTGTAATTCAACAGCTGCACTTGAGGTTTGCAAGGGCAGTAGCATTAATTCTGCTTTCTTGTGCTGGCTCTTTTCGCAAGCCCCTAAATACAAGGGATTTCCAACACCACCTATTTCTAAGTGATAAGTAAATTAATGCAAAGGACACATCTGCTCTTTTGTTTCTTAAACTCCTTTAGGTTATGAAAATGTATAATCTACCTACAGATCTCCTGCAGAGATCTCCTGCAGAGATCTGTAGGTCAAGTTCAGCCTATCATAAATAGTACAGTTGAATTATAAAACCCTGAAAAATGGAGTGTATATTGTGTCAAGATAACATTATGCAAATGGTTGTCAGTGTATACTTCATGCTTATGATCATATTCATTTTGTTAATGTACCCAAGTGTCCATTTTAAAATTGTGGTGAAAATCAATCTCAATGTGCACAAACAAACTGATGCCAAAGGCTGAGGGATGGAGACAGTAATTATGATTCCTGCCTATGTTTTTAAGGTAAAGCAATGATAGAAGGAAGCTGATTCCCTCCCTGTACTTCTAGCTGTCAAGTAGCAAAGACAGTATCATAGCACATGGTTAGAGGAAGAGGAAGTTATAGTTCGGGTCTGTTTCAGTGTTACAAAGCTTTGTGTTGTATCACTGTGAATTGGTTCATTTTTTGTTCTATCACTTCGTCTGCCACAAGTCCCCAGATGATTATGAAGTCCAAGGAGGACCAAGAAATGGGTGTTCTGCTCTTTTTCTGGAAAATTCAGTGCATTCTCTGTCCAAAGCACTGTTCATCTGGTGTAGTATCAAAAGGTCTGAAGAGATTGACATATTTTATTTGATGGTTTAATGACTGCTAAATCCTTCACTGAAGGTCAATATGGGAAATCTTGATTGAGGGGAGGAAGCTGATTAAGCACCAGTAGAGTTCTGCTATGGTGCCTCTAGCGACTGTATTAGCCACTTTTGTGACTGACAATTTAATTATAATGCTAATGACTTCTTTTCCCAGAATTAGGATATCATTTTCATCATGAATGGCTATATATAATATTCTTTTAAATGTGACATATTGTAATCCCTTTCACTGAGAATTTTGTTACTGTAAGTTTATGAAATAAGATACGGCAAAGAAATAGTTGAGTAATATTCTGGGTGTGTATGTATAGTCTTACATAAATCAGCTACTGGTTTTGCAGATGGTTATATTATTATCAAACTATATTTTCGCTAGCTTGCTAATAAATACATTTAGGGAGATCTTAAGAAAACAGATATCATTTGCTGATATCAATATACCTTTTTGAATACCTTTTTGAATTATAAAATACGTTTTTGACACAGTATCTTTCAAACCCACTTATTCTTTTTTTTCTGTATGAAATATTAGTACTCTCTAGTGGTAGCTTGCATGCATAGTAATGTTATTTGTTAATTAAAGTAAAATATTATTCTAGGAAAAACTTTATCCTGGAAATAATTTTTTTTTAAAAAAATCCAAACTTCAAAAAAAACACTCAAGTATTAGGTAAATAAATTAGACAAAATGGCTATTTTTAGTAAAGACATTTCCTCTGAAACTGGTAAAGGGCTGGACAGAGGTTTGGACCCAAGACCAAGTGACTGAATAAGAAGCCATAGCTTTTCAATACACGTCTGTGTATCTTATGTACAAGTTTATTTGAATACCTTGCTTAGGAATTTCACCAGTTAGTTTATCATAGTACATTTCTGACTGAACTGCTTCTATACTGCCTAATAACATATAAACTGACTGTAATGGAACTAAATTATGTACAAATTGGGAATGAACAGATTATCTGTGTGTAAAAACTTATTCTTCCTTGACTTGATCAGAACTTAGGCTCTACATTTTAGTCTCTCCTCTCCCCTGATGGATGAGAGAGCAAAAATTTCACATTAAATGAGAATGAAAACAAACCCCTTCAGAAATACAAATGTAGCCATTAGAGGGTTTCTTATTGTATGGTTGACTTGAATTATCTTGTTAGAACTCTAGCAATATAATTGCTTTTGCAGTTTATAATCAAAATTTCAAAGCTGAAAAAAAATGAGACCATAACAGAATTTTTTTGTTTTTTTTAGCAGTAAAAATATCAACAGATTTAATACATTACTTTGAAATAATAGTTTTCATAAAGTCATCATTTCTTTCTTAGAAGTTATTTTGTAATATGTTAAACAATTATGCTTTTCCACACGTACCACAGTAAAGGACTCAGATCAGACAGATGTGCAGCGATAGGTCCGTCATATTGCTACCTACTCAGTCTTTGGCCTCAACCTCAAAACATGTCATCATTTTAGACAGCTAAATTACCCCAAAGGGGACTAGCATGTGATAATATTTTCAAATTAATTTCAAACTAGTTAACTAATACTGGCAAAAGTGTAGCCAAAATGGAACGTTGCTCAGGAATTTAATATGTCACTGCAATGCAGACGTAACTGAGATGGAATAAGCCTGTTTAGGTCAGACTGTTAAATCCTGTCCCTAATCTTAATTTCCTGATGCTTGTGTTTTAATGAAAGCCTTAGTGTCTCTTGAACATATGCTTGGAAAAGTCTCAGTAGTGAGACATTTAAAATATAATTATTTCATATTTTTCTCTGATATTCATTGAACAACAAAAACCTTTAGAGGTAACAAGGCTGAAAGAGGAATAAATATAACATTGTATTTTGGACTAAGTATCTCTTTGGAGCCATCTTCTGGGTTGAAAATCGCATAAATCCTCTCTAACTTGTGAAACATTGAGAAAATCAAGAGTTTTAAGATAAATTTATATGAATAAGTATTTCAAAATGGATGTAGTACTTTGGATTGTAGAAAAGGATTGAAATGGACTCCTTTAAGTTAACATGCCTGTAATGCCTCTAGCAGGGAAACGAGAGCAAACAGCTGATATCCTGGGAGGTGGTGATACGAAATGGTTGGAGTTGGTGCCCAGAGTATTCAGCCCTCTCCGTAGTGCTTGGTATTGTTTTATTATCCAGTGGAAAAAGAAAAATAATCTCCCTTGGATTTGTCTTTTCAGAAAGCCATTTGATTAGTGTGTTTATTTCCTGTTACCTGTTAGATAACCAAATACATTCTCTTGGTAGATATTTTCCAGACTTTTATGGTATTACAGTTCAGTCACTCAGTGACTGAGAAATTCTGGCAGTAGACTCACTTCATTACTGTAGGCTTAGAAGAAATTAAATGAGAGATGTCAGGCTTTCATTGAAACGTGTAAAATATGCATAGACTTACTGAATTTAGTAGGTATGAAAATCTAACCAAGTCAAGCTGAAATAGCATGTTTTGGTGTTTGTTTCAATGGTCCTTAAGTACATTGATGTATGGCATTGAGTTTATGATAGTCAGGCTGCCATAAACACTGTTAAACAGAGTTCAGGATTATATGCTTGTAAAATGTGACACATTTTGTTAAATTTCTTCTCTCTTAATGCATTTTTATTTGGGACACTACAAGTATTAAAGTTCTGTTTAATATCAGGAAAAAAACTTTATTCTCCTGTTTGATACTATCATGAGGGCTAATGTTATTTCTTCATCTGTAAATATTTCTAATACTTCTGGGAGATGTTTGGCAAACACTTATCCCTTGTTTACAGCATTTTAAATGTCAATGAGGCAGGTCAGTAAGAGACTCCTGCAGGGGATGGCCACATGACTATTAAGTGGACAGTCTGTCTCCACCAAGACTGTACCTTATAATATACAACGTATTGTATTTATGAGCTGATGGTATAGAAGACAGAAAGGTGTTGTTAGAAGGTCATTGAGCTGCAAACCATACATATTATAAGTGATCCTTTACCAGATGACTGCTATTTATCTACTGAGTGGTTCTTAATTTAAATGTTTTTGGGTGTTTTTTCTTCAAGTGGATGAACAAGAAAATAAATGAAGAGTGAAATACAGATGTTCAAATATATATGGCTCATTAATTAGGTGTATAGCAACAGCTTTGAGTGGGTCTCAGATGTGCAAATAACAATTTAGAATTATAATAGTGTTTTAAAACACTTTGCTGTTCTTTAAACATGACAGTTTTCTGTTGTAGATCATTTAATTCAGTAATCAAAAATCTATGTTTTAAAAATCATTGCTCTTCTCACTTACCATGAGTGTAATGCATTGATTTTTTTTTTTTTCCATTTACATTATTTAAGGAGTTCTAGTGTAATTTTAACGTTGCTCTTAGATTTTTAAAGGAATTGATTCCTGTGTTATCTCAACTTTTAATTAGAAGGTACTCTGTGATTTTGAAAAAAAAAAAAACCCAACTGAGTATGGATGTGAACTTGAGGAAGAAAAAAATATTAAGTAGAAAGGTCAGATTAATCTCATTAAGTTTCTCATGAAGTCTTGAAGGCTGAAACATTGACAAATTTTAAGATGCCTGAGTTTGCCCATAAAATACCCATCCATTCTAGGTTGGTCAAAATATGCCTTCGAGATTAGAGCAGACTGCACAATTCTGAGCATGAGTAGTGGATTAGTTATGTACCAGGCACACTTCAGCCCCACTCCGAAGGCAGAAAGAAGGAAAACAGGAGTCTGCTGTACTAGAATTTCACAGAGCCGGTCTCTCACCACAGCACTGACACTGAAAGAATTTAATAATGTCATGTTTGATAGTGTTGATGTTTTTCCACTTGCTGTATTCTCAATAATAGCACAGTCTTTTGTAATAGGTCTGTTACTTTGGATGTGTCGCTCTATGTGGATACATATTTGTTTAATATATGCAATGCCTATATTATGGAAATAACTTCATTCCAGTAGATAAACAAAGCTCTTATATCATACTGCTTAATTAATTTTTATCTTTCTAAAAAATGAGGGGGAAAGTTTTCAGAGGAGCTTATGGTGTTTGCTATTGAAATACACAGTGTATAGAAATGAACTCTTTCAGCTGTTGTTTGCTGCAACTGAAGCTTCAACCATATTATAAAATGTAATTCTGAAAATACATGTCCAAAATTATGTACCCCCACTTTTATTAAAAAAAGAGGAGAAAGAAATGCAGATGTACATATGAAAAAAAGTATCAAAATTGTCTAAAACCCCAACCTTGTTAAAAACACCAGCTGTTTAAAAAGTGACCACATTAAAAAGCACAGCAGAAAACTGTGGGTGTCCAAAAAAACCCAACATTCTTAAAAATAAATTAAAAAAAAAATCAAATCACACCATCTAAAATTATAACTGCATTAGAAACTATGTGTAAAAATATTTTTATAGAAGTACTTAAATTAGCAATATATATACCAACCACGTTAAACATCCAAAGTGTGTGTGTATATGTAGGTAAACAAATGACACTAAAAACTCGTTGTAGAAAAAGCAAAAATATAAAGTGAAAAATGCTGCTTTACCACAGCAACCACATCAAATGACAAAAACCAACCACATCAAAATTCACTGCACTGAACTAAACCAAACCACATTAAAACCCCACAGCACTGGAAATCGAACGTTTAAAAACCATCCATAAACAAACTTAACTAATGTAATGTAGAGCGGAGTTTAAAAAAGAAGTTATAGAAAACCCACCTAGGTAAAAACTCCTGTGTATAAAGACCAGTCATATAAAACCCCAACCCTATAAAAACAAACAGTATGAAAATCCAATGGTATAAGAACTAAAAAAAAAAAAAAAAAAAAAAAAAGTTTAACTAAAATAAACTATATTACAACCAACCACACCAAAACTCAACCACGTAAAAATGAGATGTATAAATCCCCAACCATATGAAAAGCCAACTGTATTGTAAACCAGTTGTTTTTTATGGGGTTGTTTTTAACCAAGCATGTAAGTACTAACCATATTTTAACCAACAGTGCAAAAAAACTACTGTTAAAGCCAATAGTGTAAAAAAGCAAACGTGCAAAACCAGCTGTGAAAAAAGTCACCTGAAACCCAACTGTATGAAAATCCAACAGTATGAAAAATCAACAGTACAAAATAAGCATGTTGCAAAACCAAGGCATAGAAAATCAGCTGTAAACCACCAAAGTATGATAAATCAACTGTATTAAAAAACTATACCAAACCCCAGTCATATTTAAACCAGCCTTACAAAAGTTTGTAAAACCCAACCACCTTAGAACCAAATGTACAAAACCCATCTGAGTAGAAAACCAATCATATTGAAATCAACTGCATAAAAAACAATTGTATAAAGCCCAAATGTATAAAAACCTAACTGTACAAAACCCCAACCATATGAGAAAGCAACTCTATGAAAACTAACTGTATTAGAAATTGAAGGCCAAAATAAATAGCTAACTATATTAAAGAGACAGAGTATAATAAACCAACTGTAAAAAAAACCCAAACAAACCAATCCAAAAACAACACGAGACCAAAACAACAGTATTAGAAAACAATCTCCTAAAACCCAGAGTTATAGGACATCAACCATACAAATAAAATTAATCGTATAAAAAAACCCCAACTATATTCAAAACTGACTGGATCAAAACCCAACCAAAGAAGCATCTACTTGTATAAAAACAATCAGTTGCATTTTAAACAATCATATTAATAATAATTAAAAACCTCAATATAAATATTAACTGTATTAAAAAAAAAAAAAAAAGTGGAAAAACCCGACCAGATAAAACCCCAAATATATTAAAAAGGATAGTAGAAAGACACTAAAGGTGTAAAAAAAAAAAAAAATCCAAACCATATATGCAAGCATTTCAAAACAAACCATATCACAACTGACACTTCAAAAGCAGCTGCGCAGAAGACAAACATTTAAAACAACCGCAGTGAAAACCAACCATATGAAAAATGTAATGAGAAACCAACTGTATTAGAACCAAGTGTGTAAAACCCAACTTTGTTAAAAAACAACTGTATTAAAACAAAAGTATAAAAACCCCTGTCTCAAACACCAACTGCCTAAAAAAAGCAAGCATCTAAGATGACGATCTAAAAAAACAATTGCATAAAAATCTATATCAGAACAGAATCATATAAAAAAGTAGAAAGTTTTAGAAAAACCAATTGTATAGAAAACCCCACTAACTTAAAACCAACTGTATTGGAAGTATAGAAAAAAAGAATTTTGTAATAAAAGTTTAAAAATAAACCACATTAAAAATATAAATACCTACCAATATTCAAACCCGTCATATAATTAATGAACTGTACAAAAAATAAAAAAATACAAACCTACCAGCTGTAGAAAAAAAAATCCAAAGTATAAAACCTAAACCATGTAAAAATCCTACTGTATAAAACCGTATTCAAAAATTATACCCAACTGTACTTAAATTGAAGCTTTAAAAACCTGACCATATACAAACCAATAGTATTAAATTATCAACCTTATTAAAAACTCCACAAGTATATGAACCCAACAACAGCAAAATACTCATTTACTGGTATTAAATTATCAACCTTATTAAAAATTCCCAAAGTATAAGAACCCAACAACAGCAAGATACTAATTTACTGGTGCTCTTCCTCTTTTGGTGGTTTTTCCAGATCAGAAATGAAATTAAAGGTGTGTTAGTTTGACATTCAGCTCATGGTTTTTGGTAGGCTTTTAAAAATCCATCCATTGGATTCTTTGAATTCAGCTGGTCCTGTCAAGCCTTGTTCTGTTGTTAGATTATTGTTTAATCAATGTCAATCTCGTCGTCTTTGTGCAAAAGAAATTCAAAAGCTTGTCTAGAAAGTTGGCTGTACACGCCAGTTAATGTATAGTCTACGCTTCTTGTAGTTACCGGGCTTGACAAGGGCAAATGTTTGTTTACAGTATTAACGTGTGAACATATCTAGCTCATTGTAATGTCAATTTGATGCTCATTTAACCCTTTGAATTCAGACGTGAATTTCTACTATCATTTTACTGCCAAAAATACCGATCTGACTGATTTATGTGGTCAGAACAGGATCTGGATATAATCTTGCTCTTTATATACTGCTGTGCTCACCAGCTGAACTAGTGTCTAACCTTAATCTATAGAAATATTCTAATTAATGTGAGAATCTTCAATAAAACATTAGAGTCTTTGATTAAAGATTTAAAAATCTTTAAACTTTAATTTAAAAAAAATAATTTTAACAGAGAATCTTTAGTCAAAGATTCTTACGTGCACATTCAGAAGCTCTGAATGACTGAAAGTTTCAGCTAGATGGCATTTTCTGACTTGAGTATTGCTAACAGAAGTGGTCACTAGGTAGCAGAGTTTTGAAAGCAACTTTTTCAAATTATCTCCATCTTCCTCATTGACCAAAGAGGAAGAATAATCTCAGGAGGAACAATCTCATGGATTTGTGAGTCAGTGCAGAAGCCTTTCCTGAATCATGCACTGGGGGTTATTAGGACACTTGGTTGATTACAAAGGAGGACTAGAAATATAGGCTGTAGTTGGTATTTACAAATATGTTTCCAAATTCCTGATAAATTGCTCCTGTTCAGCCCCACATTATTCCCCGCTGCAGCTGTGGAAGTGGAGCAAGGGCTGGCCCAGCTGCAGCTCAGCTGTGGGGTGGTGGTGATGGTGGTGTGAGGGCTGCCTGGATCTCTACCTGAGTCTCAGTTTCCAAGAAAATATTTCTTGACTGTCAGTTAAAATGAAGGTGGATGATGAGGGAAAAGAAATTATCTGTAACTGGAGCAAATACAAAGCATTGTAGGAACCTGATGCTAGTTTTATTAAGTAACTTTTCTGCAGAGCCATACTTTACAAAATAAGTCACTTTCGATGACATAAGCAGGACATGTCATTTCAGGTGATATAATATGCTGTAACATTTAAATTAACTTTTGAAACTCATGTAGTATCATTGCAATGTATCTGGACACTAATTCTTCACATTAACAGAGTTTGCAAAGAGAAGTGAAGGTCCTTTCACTGGCAAATACTCAAGTGTTTGGGGAATAAATACTGTAGTGACCTGTCACGCAACTCAGTAATGTAAAATATAGAATTTTCCTTAGTACACTGTGACAGCAATTTAAGAGCTAGTAGGAAGTGTCGGAAATGAAGCACAGTTACCTGTCCCTGTCTTCACTGCCCTGCTTCCAAAGTGCTGACATAATGAGAATGATCTGGGTTGTGCAGGGATTGGGAGTGTGCTGTGGAATGGGCAGAGGCCCAGACTCCAGTTTGTTAGGTCCTGTTACTTGCTTTGGAAACAGTCATGTTTATTTCATTGCTGCATGATTGTGCTCAGTGAGAGCAAAGTCCCATTTCCTGCCCAGTGTACGAAAGCCTCTGTTTTCTGCAAGTCCCAGGCAGCCTGTGCTCTCATTACATAAATATATAAAATCTCCCCGTGGAGAGAAGTCACTTTGTCAAAACAATAACTTGATGTTGTGTATGTACTCTCCCTCTATCATTTCCACACTGAATTTTCTCAGTTTGCTAATCACAGCAAGTTCAATTAGTCTTCTTTATGCTATAAATGCCTTCTTTGTTTATGTAATTCTCTCTCTTTTCTAATGTGTCATATAACTGAGGACAGTGGGAGCTCTCCAGGGTTGGCCTGAAGCAGTTGCAGTGCCTCAGTCAATGGAGATACTTAGAACCCAACTGGACTCCCCCTTGGGGTGGTGCTGTTCCTGCTTGAGCAGGTGGTGTAGGGCATCTCTTGAGTTCACTGTCAACCTCAACCACGTTCTTATTCTGTCTTTAAGTCATGTTTTCTTTAGCTTGGGCTACTCTCAAAGCCTCGTGACCATATGAGGCTTTAACTTAAATTTAACATCCAACTGTAGCTGTGAGACCTTGCTGAAATTTTTTTGTGCGTTTCTTCAGTGGAAGTTCCCTTTTCCTCAGAAATGAAATTCTTTTGTGAGAAAAAGCTTCTGTGCTCCTTGTCTGTATGGAAAAAGATATCTATAAATATTTGTTATTGAGCAGATTCAGTTACTTGGAATGTTTTTGTGTTGGGGTTTGATCAGCAGTAGTCCAAGTTCAGGAGAACTCCTTAACTGTGTAGCAGTCTCCTTATTTCACATACATGGTTCTCCCCACCCTCTACAATGTTAGAAGTTTGGAGTACAAACCAGGATTCTAGTTTCCAGGACAATGCTATCAGTTATGTATACTCTGCAAACCCTCAGCCATTTTCTAAGGCATGATACCTCACCTAAGGCATCAGAGGGTGCTCTTTCGTCTTGCCATCCAGGCAGCTGAATGGCTCGTATGCGTATACCCATCTCCTGGCATTTGTGTTTCACTCAGGGTCATTACTGACATTTTTTCCATGGCAAGAACCACTCAGCTGTAGTGACTTGCCAAAAAAAGTCTTCCTTCTAAAACTATTTTCATGCACTGAAAAGGGATGGGGGTCTGCTTAAGAGATAAAACTTTGTAGTTACTGAAGGAAAATCGAGGCATTGAACAGTTTTATCACATTTTGCTGAAGAATAGGTTTCTGTTCAGAACAACACGTATTTCGTGCTGTTTTGCGCCTGACTAAAGTGTGTATGTATTCCTCATGTACCATAATGAGAGAGAATTTATTTTCTTTTTTCGCATTTACATGTAGTAATGACATGGGCCTAATAAATCTTATCTGCTACCCTCCAAAAGGCTGTAATTGAGACAGATAGAGCTGACACATTTGTTCTTCACCTGGAGATGCTACTAGAGCAAATGAGAAGGAAAGCTGTGCAGCATGTACAACACCATGGTAATAATCCAGTTTCAAGAATACTATCACCACCCATACACCAAAATAAATATTTTTTCCCGTGGAAGGCTTAAGATGAATTTAATCTGTATGTATCTAATGGTTTATTTTGTATAGAAGTGGCAATTATTATAATGCGGATTATGAAATTATGCTGAAGTCACATTATGCTATGTGCTTTAAAAGTTGTATTCTCAACATGTTCAGCGCTCCCTGTTATATTCAATTTATGGTTCAATATAGAAGTTCTGCTCTGCAGAAAGCATGCTTTATCAAGATGTAAGAAATGTTTGCTTCAAGACAAATTGCTCCAGAATTAAATTAAATATGATAAAAACTCAATTTACCATGATACAATTTATCAGTGACTCAGTGATAAGGGCAGCAGCTGCAAGAAGGTGGGAGATGAGCTTTCAGGGAGTACTGTGTGGATGTATGAGATGGTGATAGCAGAATAGCTTTATGCACCAAAGCTGCAAGATGAAACAAATGGTTGTTCTTTGCTCAGATAATGCTAATAACGCAGTGCTGTAAAACATATTAAAAAATTTATTCAGTATAGAGTGGCCAAATTCATCTAGAGCATAGTTTCTGTCTGTATTATAAAAAAAAACAAAACACTGTATTACTGGCGAAATGAAGCAAACCAGTTTTGGAAAATTCATTGATAATTTTGGCATCTTGTTTTAAATTTGATTTATGGGAAAACCTTATGCTTCTTATCTTAATCTAAAGTTGAGGAAGGTGCCTAGTATTTCCAGTATAACACCATGGCAATATTTGATTAATTTAATAATGAAGTGATAATTAAAAGTAAGATCTCAACATTCGCTAGAAAAACAATAAGGAGGGCTTGGATTTCTAAATATTTCTTTAAAGAACAGCAAGAAAACACTTCAGTAAGAGCCAAGTTGAGTCAAATGCTTAAATCTAACTGAATTAAGGAGAGAGGAGAATAGCTTTCAGATTAAACATATGCTGAAGTGCTACTCTAATTCTTTTCAAAAAAAGAAAATTCTTTTCCAAATCAGGCCTAAAACGGCCCATACAATAGCAGTCCTGACAAAATTGCACTCACCAATAATTCAAATTGTGAGTACAGTCTGTCATTTCCTGACTGGCTTTTAGAGGAAAAGGCAAAAGCATTTATTTCAGCCCTCACTTGCGTAAATTTGATAACTGAATCAGGGAATCAGAAGAAATGTACATCTCCAGTGACGTGTTCACAAAGTCTGTTTCGGAGGAAATAAGCCTTTTTGAAAGCTTGAATGCCATTTTCTTGGATACAAGTATTCACAGAGATACATGTAGACATTCAAAAGAGGGATGTAATAATATGCAAAAATAAGTTCATTGCCATGAATATGGAGCTGTCATGTCTGGCCACTGATTCAGCCTTGAGTAGGACTTCTCAGAACACTGATGCCTCTTTGATACCCTTTGTAAGTAAGTGAATTCATCTAGTTTCAGTGGGCAACTAGCCACCACAGAAATTATCAGAGATAAGGAGGCATTGTTAGTTATATGGCGGTTTCACAGCATAGGGAAAAAAATGAATAGAAATGGAGACTGAAAGGTTCTTTCAGCTGCAGAGATGTTAGTTACAGGTTGTACTTCAGGTATGCTGAAACCAGGCTTAGGATGTTTGCAGAGTTGTCCCTGTGGGCTGTAAATTCACTCTGGTAACAGATTAGATGCGTTACATGAGAGGAGAGGGGACATCACCACATGACGTAAGCTGATGGAGGCTGAGGTTGATATATTTCCTTGAGCAGCCATCCTTGGGAGGAGGCAGAAATATCGTGTCAAACAATGAAACTCGTCTCTAGACCAAATCCAGATTTGTTTCTCCACCTCTGGGAATAAGATGAAAAAACATTAGTCACAGGTGGGTAAGCACTCCTAGAAGTTATTTCAATCTTAGAGCAAAGAAGTAAGAGCCTATGCTGAATAGAAACTTACAATATTTGCACTGTTTTCTGATTGTAATAAAAAAAAAAAGACTAAATCAGTAAATAACTTCAGTTTTACATTGGATTAGAAGTTATTAAAAGTTTTATTGTTCTTTGAATAGCATCATTATATTTCTGTTGAGAATGATTGTGTTTCTTCTCCTCCCCTCTTTTTAGTCATCTATTAGTTCAAGTAGTGATGTTGTGCTTTGAAGGTGGTTATTTTGGAGGTGCTTACAGAGTCTAATTTTACAGACCATGCAGTTTCCAGAGTGCTCAGTAGCACAAGGGGCCTTACTGAGGGCAGCAAGAATAGAAGTCTTTACACATAATCCTTGTCTGGTTTAGGAAGAAATACTTCTCATATTTAAAAAGATGGTGTAGCTTGCTCTCCTGCTGGGCTTTGGCCAGTAGGCCTTGCAGAAGTGCTGCTGAGCACCAACAGTGCTTTCTCTGTCTCTGAGGCACTGTTAATCGAGATTATCTTTTTCTGGTTCAATCTGTGCCAAGGTTTCTAGCCCAAAGGCATTGGAGTAGCTTTTAAACCCCACTTAGCTCTTTTGGGAATCTCTAATTGCACACATGGTCCTTCTTAAAAATGACATTTCTTTACAGGTCATACTGTTTTCTTCTGAATATTCACAAACCATATGTTGCAAAAAAAGTTTTAGAAAATGTTTTAGAAGGCCACGACTTCCTATGGGAATATGCCTGAAACTAGACCATGCAAAAGGGCACTTCTTCACCTTCCTGTATCTCGTCTAAGCCCCTCGATTTGCAGTTTTACCTGGTAGATAATTGCCTACTAACTTTTATGTTGTTATCGACACTTGAACCCCGGGATCGCGGCAACTCCACCTCTGCCGCTGAGGGCCATCCAGACACTTGCTCCAATGTGGAGGATGCAGCAAATGGCGTTCATTGCGTTGCTGCAATTGCTTCTATGTGCTAAGCCCCGCCCACAGCGCCCATCGTGGGCGGCCTGAGCTTTCTGTCACATGGCGAGATCTTCCAAACGCCGATCCCTGCCTGGGGCGGGCTGTGCCTGCTACAACACTTTTAGGACCTAGTCTTTTTCTTTGTTGGAATTTTACACTGTGTTCTTGTTATTACAATATTCTTATCAATACTGTCTGTAGTTTTGTGCCTATTTGTTTTGCATGTTTCTAAAATCCTCTTGATCTGAGCACATATGTAGAATATAAGACAGATTTTCTGAAACACGTAAGAGACTCAATTTTTGTCTACAGCTGCTGTCTTAAATAATACTAATTATTTGTTTATTAGAATTCCCTGTAAATTTCTAACTTAATTTTGCTTCTGAATTACCAAGGGTGGTCCTGGAAAAAGACTGTTATTTATATCAAAAGCGTATCATTTGCATTTTCAACTGTAATACAAAATTAATTTAATTCCACTTCATTTCTTCACATAATTTTCTTTGACATATAAACTAATTTTTAATTACAAGGGAAAAGTATCTAGTAAAAACACATATGGTAGTTAATCTCATGCTATCGTGTGGCTGTTTGTCAAAATTTTCATTAACCTAATATGTGATGACGCGAAGTGATTTTTCTCTAGTTGGTTGGTTTTTCAGCCTTGTGATTTTACAGGAATGTCTATAGAATGTTTGCAGGACTAACTTCTTTGCACAGGAAAGTGATTTATTTATCACATTAGTGAATAAATGAAGGCTTTTGCTTGAGGAAAAGAGGCAAGGGGAAGATTAGTACACTTCCCTTGTGAAAAATAAGGGAAAACCTAACAGAGATGCTAGAAAAAAGTGAAATAGGTTTAAAACATGCAGCTTAGATTGCTTTTCTGTTGCAGCCAACTCTCCGACCCTGGATCACGGCTACTCAACCTCTGCCGTTGAGGGCCATCGAGACACAAGCTCCAATGTGAAGACACTGCTGGGAAGAGGTTCTGATTTCAGTCTAGAAAAAAAAGACATAGTATTAGCTACGTTTTGGTAGTTGCAATTGAGTGGTTCAGTTATTTTTCTCAGCGTTTAGGAAATCTGTCTGAGCGGCAGGAGCTGAGCTCGGTTCTGCTTTAGTCCCAATCTAAAGCCTCAATGCTGGTGTATATTTGCACATAATGAATATGGCCTGTAGGTGGATCCATTGAATAAAGTGAAATTCAGTGTAAATTAAAAGCCTACACACTGTAAGATTCAGAGTTACAGCTGATGACACCCCCTTGTTGTGCCTGTGCTTTCTGGACTCTCAGTCTTCAAAAAATAATCCCATGAATAATGTTCACTTTCAGAAAAAGCCATTCTTTCCATTTCATGCCAGAAAACACAGTGAACTCTTAGAGAAGTGTACAACCTTGCAATGCCAACAGGGATTTATTTTCTTGGTTTCATTAATCCTTTTGCCTAATTTTTTTGGTTTTTTTTTTTTTTTTCTTTATTTGGCAAGGCGCCAAGATGTTTTTTCTCAGTGAGCCAGAAATAGTGTGAGACAGATACACTGACCATGTGATGCAAAGAGGATGATTTCTCTAATGAAAGATAATGGACTTGGGAGAAAGAGTACTGAAGTAATGGGAATAGCAAGTGTTTTGGCAGTGTTCCCTTTTAAACATACCTGTGTGTGTACAGAGATTACTTCCCCAGAAGCAATATTACCAGCTGGCCAAGACAGTTAGGAAAATGGCATTTAAGGTACTGGACTACTGGCATATCGAGCCACATAGCATGTGGCTTTACACATCAGCTGTCCCCAGCGTTTCCAAGTAAGAACAGATAGTAAATTCATGGTTTCTCCAAATCTTCTTGGAGCCTCCTTGGAGCTATTTAATCCCAACTGCAGTGAAGTTTAAAACTTCATATTCAGCACCACCCAACTGCAGAAATCATGCATGGTTTAGAACACTTTTAGAACTCTCACTTTTGTGAGAGAAAATATCATTAAGACTGTAGGCTGTGAACCTCTGATGCTTAAGTTTAAAAAGTGTACCTTAGAAGTTTATTACCACAACCAAGTAGTTTATTACCACTTTGTTATCAGTTAACACTTAGCAAAGTCAATATTTGCTTTGAAGAAGCAGCATCTTAGTATTAATATAAACAAGGATGATAACATCTTTCCATATAGATAAATTGTTCAGGATATATTAGTATTAGTACTAATAAAAGCAGTGTTATATCTTGATGTGTAAAAAAGGTGTGCTATTTCCTAGGAAATTTCTGACAGCTGAGAACTTGCCATTCACTCCAAGGTCATAGCACTCATTTATTTGCTTATTTGTGGTAATTGTGTAAAGGAATGAGAGATGAATAATTATTATTGAGAAAGGCTAGTGCATGAGTTTGCCAAATATATTTTTATGGAATAAGGTTTTACAGCACTCTTTCTAAAATATCAACAAGTAACCTTCAAACTTATATGTATGTAAAGGGCTCTGAACAGAATATAGAAATGTATTTTCTAGGCTGCCATATTCCAATAAACAGAGAAATTTTGCACTTCTTGTGACCTAGGTAAATGAGTGATCTTTAGAGTGCAGGACATAATGCTGCAGAGTATTTTTTTTTCTTTTTTGAAGCTGCAGATTGCTAGCACACCCAGAAAATTTCTCTTCAGGTGCCTCCACACTTGCAGAGAGTGCCTTCTCAGTCGTCGTCCCACAGGAGTAGCTGCGCGTCTGCACACAGGCATGTGCTGCGCGGGGCGCGGCCACAGCCCCCGGCTG
>NW_008633087.1:22744-35107 GCF_000691845.1 Merops nubicus | reverse complement strand
ATCCCTGGAACCATCCCAGGTGAGGTTGGCTGGGGCTCTGAGCACCCTGCTCTAGTTGCAGATGTCCCTGTCCCTGCAGGGGACTTGGTCTAAATGAGCTTTGAAGGTCCCTTCCAACAACCCCTTCTGTGATTCTGTCCTTTGACTCTGGGATGCCGTGCCACAGGATGGCTGTGTCCCCCAAAGGACGGGCAGTGGTCTCCAGGTGAGCTGTGCCCTGCCCCAGCCCCCGTGAGCCCCGGGGTCGTGGCTGTTGCTGGTGGTGGGGCTGAGCCACTGCTGCTACAGCAGCTCCTGGGCAGCACGAGGGGCTGGCACCACGCTCCCTGCACATGTGGCTGTGTGAGGAGCACTGCTGGTCCCCCGGGCACTGCTCCCACACCCTCTTCACAGCCCCACTTTGGGTTTGCCCCCCACTAACAGCGGGCAGCGTTAGCTCTGCCCAGGCCCTTCACAGACCTGCTGGTTACTGCTCTGACAACATCTCACTGCGTAAGAAATTCCTGGGCAAACACATCTATTGATTTCCTTTCTAACTCCCTTTCATTGGATTTGCCAACAACAAACAGGGTGTTATTATAAACAGGCAGCCTGTGCCAGGGGGTGTGTGTTGGCCATAAATCCCCACAGCCCTGCCGGTGGTGGCACTAGGTCCTTCCAGCTGGAGGGTGGTATAAAGGGCAAGTGGACCAGAATTATCTCTTCTTTGCATGAAATGCAAAACCCAGGTCCTAAACCAGGTCTGTTGGTGTTGGTGGGGTTAACCTGCTGAGCCTGGAGGAATCCCTACCTGGGTCTGTCCCTGATGTTCCTTCCCTGGCTTCAGCTGGAGAGAGGCTTCTCCCCTCCTTGTTCCAAACGTTTCTGCTGTTGAAGAGCTCCCACATCCTACCCCTGATGCAGCTGCATTCTTGTGGTGAGTGGAGTGATTCCCAGTTTTGGAAGGACTTGTGGTCTTTTGAAAGAGGTGCTGTTTAAAATGCTGGACCACGAGCAAACCCACCATCTCCTGGGAGCTCTCAAGACAAAGCAGCTCTCCAATACAAAGGAATTAGGTAGTATGCTTTTGTTATTGTTACAGTGGTGGTGTTATCGTGCTCCCCTCTCGTCCAAGCACCAGGAGGTGCTGCTGGTAGTGCTGGAAGCTTTCCTCACATCTGCAGCTGCTGCCTCTCGAGCAGGGAGCCCAGTGCTGGCAGTCCCCTGGTGCTGTGGGGTTCTTAAATCCTGGTGGAGCACGGAGATGGAACCAGACACCCCAACAGGCGTGTGGGAGCTCAGCACACTGTGCTCCTCAGCCTCCCTCTCTTATGCAAGGCTTGAGACTTGGCAGAGGGCTGTTATTTGTGTTGTTGGGCTTTCTAAAAGATGTCTTTCAGGCAAACAAACCAGCTAATGAGTCTCCCAAGTTGCTGTGATGTGTCTGACCACATCCACAGGACTCTGTGTGCAAGCAGATGTTGCCAGGATTCAGATGTGTGGCCAGCAGTGTCAGGGAGAGCCTGCTCAGATGCAAGGGCTGATAAGGAACCTCTTGATCCTCTCAGCCAAGCCTCATCCTCCTGCCAGAACGGGACCTCCAGAGCCCCCTGGCAGTAGTCACCTGCAAAGCCCTTTCCTAGGAGAGAAGCAGGGGCTTTGCAAGAGCAATCTGAGTGCCCTGAAGGTTACCCAGCTCTGCAGGGGGCCTGTGCAACGTGGACCTGAGCACTAGAGCTGGGTGTAGTTACTCTGGACTGGACCCAGTTTGCAGTGGAGACAACGGGAGCGTTGCTGTTGGCTTCACTGGCAGCTGGAGGTGGCATTGCAATGGCACGTCACAGAGACTCGTTCTGATCCTCTCCAACAGCAAAAACCTCCTTTGATTTTGTCAAGAACAGGGTTGGGCTGCCCATATTGTCAGTCAGCTGGGCCTGGGCACTGACAAATGCTGACTGGTGACTGGGTATCAAAGGCCAGGAACTGGCTGAGCCTCCAGGAACTCGTGGGTTTGCCGTGGGGAGAGCAGGCTGAGCAAGAGCAGATAACTGAAACTCTTCCCAGAGGTAGGAGACAGACAGATAGAGGGAGAGGGGAACCTTGATCCCTTCTCCCTGAACTACACTTGCAATGGCAGGTCCAGGGATAATGGAGTGTAGGCTTTTTGGGGGGGAAATACCTCTCAGATCTGAATAACTCCTCTGTCACATACCATGACTGGTGATTGATGTGGGTGGGAAGAAAAGGAAGCACAATCTCCATCAAGGAAATTGCCAGGTTTTGAGGGATGAGGCACCTGCAGCTGATGCTTTCTGCTCCCTGAGCAAGCAGATGAGGAGCAGCAGTTCCTCTGTGCTACCTCTCCCCAGCTCTGGAGGAGCTGGCTCACAACCAGGGTGTGCCACTGGAACTCTCAGGTAGGTTTCAGTAGCAGAAACGGGGTGATTATTTTGTTAGGACTGTACTTAATCCCCAAAAGCTCGTTTCACAGAAGCCACCAGAAAGTGCTATCCAGTGCTGATAACTTCCAAGTGCTCGTCTAGTTGAGAGCTGGCATTTGGCAGTGGAGCCTGTCTCTCTCTGCTGAGCCACATCCTATTTCATTTTCTTCCTTTGGAGTTGTACCCAGAGACTTTTTGGTACAAGGGAACAGCATGCTGCACCAGGAAGCTTGGCTGCAGTAACCCCTTGCATCCCCAGGAAGCCAGTCTGTAGAGTAATCCTTTTCACAAAGTGACTGAGGCTTCCCCTGTTATGAAGAGGGTTGAGCACAGGCAGCCATCTCCACCTTGCTTCTGAGGTCAGCTCTGTTGCCAGGCCTACCATGAATCACCAGGCTCCACGGGTGGTGTTCTGGGGCTGAGTGCATGGCTGGAGTGGGAGGTGAGCTGTGCTACTCACAGTTTGCTGTCTAACTTTGTTTACAGACCTCTACTGTGTCCCCTGTGCTGCTCCTGAAATGGCTTTGCTCCATCTAAGCTTTGCTAAGCTTAGGCTAAGCTCTAATCTCTGCTAAGGACCCATCCAGACGTTTGATGGTAGATGTCTGCAATTCTTAGCTATAAAGCCAGTAATTCAGGAAGGAAGGTTTGAGATCCTATTGCCAATCACGAGATAACTGATTCTTCTTTCTCTTCAGCTCTATGTTAATATTCTCCCTTAAAGCATGCTCCAAAATTTCCTTCCACATGGAGGACCTGTGAAATCACTGCTTCAGGTCTGGTGAAAAGCTTTGCAGCCCAGAAGGGTCTGTGTTGTCTCCTTTGTCCTCTACATATGGTTCAGTAGCAAAGTTAAAAAAATATTAGTCTAATTCAGGAGCAAGAAGAGCTCACCTTCTTACTCCTGGATAAGAGGTGGGTATCACCTTGTAGCTTCCCTCTTTCTGAGCCACCCAGCTTGTTATGGCTTCATGGCTTTCCCTCACGAGGCTTGAAGTTGCCTGGAGCTGCTCTTGTAGAAAATAATCTAAGAACCAACTCCAACTCTCATTTTCCATGTCTGTGTACACCAGTGTCACCTCCTCACAGGCTTTTATCGACTCATCTTAACAGCTCTTCACCTTTTATTCCACTGAAAGATGGGTTGGTTGGAATTTGCTTGTGACAGCTTTGATCCTGTGCACAGAAGTGTTTCTTGACAGCCAGGCAGCAGAGAAGAGCTGTCCCTGGCCTGGAGGGCTTGGGAGTCATGAATGAATGCTGTGTTTACTTGTATTTCTAATTGACTAGTGCCTTGCCAGGTCAGCTCCACATCACTGCAAGCCAAGGGCATTGAGACAATCCTCGTTTGTCTGCAGCTCCTTCTTGGGACCAGGAGGTTGTTGCTGGAGGCTACAGCCATGCAACTCTCTGTGTGGGGAACCTCATTTGGGCACAGCATGGAGAAGGGCTTTGCTTCTGCAGGTCTATCACCAGGTTATGGAAGTTAGGCCATCCTTCTTGGCCAATCCAAGAGGAGTGTCTAGAGAAAGAGTTTAAATAGAAGTGTACAGGACCAAGGTGGGAGTCCTGTCTCCATTGCTCAGTCTCACCAGGTCAAAGGCCTGAATATATCCTGAAAGCAGAGTGTGGACAGTTTGAGTTGGGTGACACCTCCATCTGATCCCTGTGTGGTGAGTTTGTTCCAGTACCTGCTCACCCCTCTGCCAAGGGGCTTCATCCCATGGTGTTGTCTCTTTGCAGCCCCTGTTGGGTCTGGCTCAGTGTCCTGAGTAACGTGTCACCCAAAAGAGGGAGCTGAGGGCCGTGGGGACATGACAGGGCTGGCATCGGGGTGGGAGGGAGGGCACTCAGCTCTTTGGCCTGGTCCCTGTGGAGGGGCTTCTCTCTGGCAGGGAAGGTACACATGGGTGGTTTTGTTTCTCGTTGAAGTGCAGACAGTGACTATGCAAGCTATGAAAAGGGAGGAGAACACAGTTCCACCACTCTGGAAGTGCTTGTCTGGAAACACTCACACTTTCTACCCACTCCCAAGCAGTGCCCTGCACATCCTGTTTTCCTCCTTCTCTCCTTGACCTTTCTAGTCTCCTGCTCCCACCTGGCCTACACCTTCAGGAGCTGCCTTCATCCTGGCTGCAGCCAAGCCTGCCTTTGGGAAAAGAGGGTGCTGAGTCGTATTTAGCGTCCGCTTTCCTTCTTCTCTCCACACCAGAAACGACGGAGCTGGGGAACAAGAAGGAGTTGAAATCCATGCCCTTCATCACCTACCTGTCGGGCCTGCTGACAGCACAGATGCTGTCTGAGGACCACCTCATCTCGGGCGTGGAGATCCGCTGCGAGGAGAAGGGGCGCTGCCCGGCCACCTGCCACCTCTGCCGGCGCCCCGGGAAGGAGCAGCTCAGCCCCACGCCCGTGCTGCTGGAGATCAACCGCGTGGTGCCTCTCTACGCCCTCATCCAGGACAACGAGACCAGGGAGGTGAGTGAGCCCGGGGTGGGGCAGCTCCACCGCTGTCATCCTGCCTCCGTCACCTCTCCAGCGGCTCCTCTTTGGTGTGCCTGGTGTTTTTTAGGAGATTTGTTGTTCCATGTGCCTTAGTGCAGAGGGCTACACAGGTTTAAGGGTTACAGCGGCCACACGGTGTGAGGCTGAGACTCCTGAGTGCTGGGGTTTGTGTTTCATAGAATCCTAGAATGCCTTAGGTTGGAAGGGACCCCAGAGATCAGCCAATTCAACCTCTCTGCCATGGTCAGGGACAGCTCTCCAACTAGACCAGGTTGCTCAAGGCCTCATCCAGCCTGGCCTTGAACAGCTCCAGGGAGGGGCATCCACAACCTCTCTGGGCAATCTAGTCCAGAGTCTCACCACCCTCCAACTGAAGAACTTCTTCCCAAGATCCAGTCTAAACCTGCTGTCCTTCAGTTTAAGCCATTTCCCCTTGTCCTGACACTGGACACTCTTGTGCCAAGTCCCTCTCCAGCCTTCCTGGAGGTTCCCTTCAGGTTTTGGAAGACAGCTTTAAGGGCCCTCCAGAGTCTTCTCTTCTCCAGGCTGACCAATCCCAGTGCCCTCAGCCTGTCCTCAGAGCAGAGATGCTCCAGCCCCTGGCTCATCTTTGTGGCCTCCTCTGGACTCGTTCCAACAGGTATATGTCTCTTTGATGGTGGGGCCACCAGAACTGGATGCAGTATTCGAGGTGGGGTCTCACAAGAGCAGAGTAAAGGGGGTTGGGTGTCTGCCTTGGGCTGATGATGCTATTTTTCTATGTGTGTTTGCTTGATTTCAGCTAAAACTGTCCATTTCCAAGAGAGAGATTGAGTGAAAATACACTGCTTTGCCCACATTAAATAAGCTGGAAAACTCTATATTTCCATGTCACTGGAAACTGCTGCTGTCTTCTTGCTTTGAAGCAAGGGCTTGAAATTTAGAAGGGCTCCAGAAGTTACATTTTGTCTTTTACTGTCCAGGGAACGTTTGTTCAGAGACATTTGTGCTGTGAGCTTAAGGAAGCTCAGCTCTGTGTGAGCAGCAGGGCTCTGGTCTGTCTGCCCAGTGCTGCTCAAGCATGGTTCCTGCTCCCAGCAGTGGGGAGGAACAGTGCACTGTGCAGTGCCAGTTATCAACAGCCCCTCTTTTCCTTCATGTGCCATGAAAACTGTGGATTGAGTCCCCTTTAGGATCTGCTTCAGTTTCCCCCTGTGGTTTAATGACATTGGTTGGAGAACTTGCACAGCCACTGCTAACTGCAGCCTGGCCAGGGACTTTGGCAGTGCTGGCAAAGAGTTTCTTGGAGTCAAGCAAAGGTGTTTGAATTCCAAGCACCTTTAGAAGGGCTTTGCTGAATGGCTTTTTCAGAGCTGTCATGGCTGGTGTGGCTGTGGGTGGCAGGTTTCACAGAGGAAGGACTGCTTTCTGTGACAGAGGCAATGCTGGAGTCCTCTCCACTGGTCCCAGTCAGCTGGTGAGATGAAACTAGTCCAAGTAGGTTTATAACACTATTGCTGCTGTAGCTCCATTGTTCTTCAGTCTAAATGCTCACAACATGAGTTCAAATGGTGGAAAGAGACAGAGAAGCTGTGACCTTGGCAGTGATTTCTCTGAATGTCTCTGGAACCTGCATCATGTTTTGATCATCTGCCCACATCTCTCTTCTGCTTCACCTGTGTTCTGCAGCAGTGCAGACACCAGCGTGGTCAGAGCAGTGGTCCCTCCCCTGCTCTGTCCAGATGAACCTGGAGGAGATTTTCCACTGCAGGACTGTGGAAGACATCTCCACCAGTGTCAGTGGCTGGCCAGGCCCAACAGCAAAGAGCTTCTGTCTGTTGTGGGGCTTTCTGCTGGCAAAATGGCCCCAACACTTGAGGGCAGGATGCTGTTGAGTGCATGTGATGGGAGGGAAGAGAGATGTGGTGACCCTGGCTCGTTTCCCTCTTGTGAATGTCCTGGAGCAAATGAAGAGGAGAGCTGCACATCACCCCAGTATGAGCACCAGGCTGTGGTGACCCCTCTCTTCCACTATCAACCTTCCTACCTCCCCAGGTTGGGCAACATGCTTCTTACTGCCCAGCCTAGCCCTGGAGCCCCCCAGGAGGCATGGGCTGAGTGAGCAAGACACCAGGTTTATGTATTCTGCAAACCTCCCTGTCCCTGGGCTGGGCTGCAGAAGAGTGAGCTCACCCTGAGAGGCACGGGGAGGAGCTGGGATGCTCTGCTCCCCATCCCTCCCACTGCCAGCACCAGCCTGGGGAGCAGCACCCAGACCTGGAAAGCTTGGGGCACCCAGGAGCACCTTTGATGAGAATGCTCCTGTGCATGGCCAGAGCCACAGGGCAGCATGGCCAGTGGTGGGGAGGAAAGGGGCAGATGTGTTCAACAGCATGGTCCCTCCTCATAGAATTATAGAATGATTGGGTTGGAAGGGACCTCCAAAGGTCACCTAGTCCAACCCCCTGCTATAAGCAGGGACATCTCTAACCAGGCCAGGCTGCTCAGAGCCTCATCCAGCCTGACCTTGAATGTCTCCAGGGATGAGGCCTCCAACACCTCTCTGGGAAACCTGTTCTAATGATCAATCACCCTCACTGAAGAACTTTTTCCTAACGTCTAACCTGAATCTCCCCTTTTTTAGCCTAAAGCCATTAGGTACACGGGGTGTTTCTGCTGGGACCCCCCAGTGCTCCAGGTACTGGAAGTTCACTCTAAGGTCCCCTAGATCCCCTTCTTCTCCAGGCTGGACAACCCCAACTCTCTCAGCCTTTCCTAGGAGAGGTGCTCCAGCCCTCTGATAATTTTTGTGCCTCTCCTGTTTGTGTTCTCTGCCTTTCTCCCCCAAAATCCAAACCAGTGAGGGAGCCACTCCCGTGGAGCAGCTCGGCCAGCTGCAGAAGTGCTTAGAAGGTGGTGTGGCGAGGGGGGCTCAGGGAAGGGGGGCAGGAGAGATCAGTCTCGCTCCGGGTGGGAAATGGCCTCAAACCCCTGTTGTTTGTATTTAAGGAGACAAATGGACGTGGAGCCTGGATTTTTAGAAGACCCCTAGGACCTGGATTTAATTTGAAAGTCAAGTAATCTCGGCGTTTCCCGGCAGCCACGGCCTCCTCGCAGCACACGCGGCCCAGCCCGTGCTGTGGAGGGGGTGTGGGGCTTGCTGGGGGGCACGTCCCCGTGCTGCTGGCCCCCTTGGCCTCACCAGGAGCCTGGCATGTGCTGGGACCTTGTTGGGGCTCTCAGGGAGAGCTGCTTCGCTGCCTGGGCAGTGCTTGTGCCAGCGGGGCCTGCGGGCGGGGGGCTTGCAGAGCCCCTGCTGGGCCACCAGCCGGGGCATCAGCTCTTCAGCCTGGAGCAAATTTCCCATTGTTCCTTCCCACCCATCATCCTCGGGCACCTGCTGGCCCCAAGGAGCCACCTCTTGCTGAGCAGAGCGCAGCCACCACTGAGCACTTCAGGGTGGCCTTGGCCAGCCAGGGTGCTTGGGGTGAGGCCCAGGGGAGCCACCAGCAGTGAGCATGCCCAGCCCGTGTTCCTCTCCTGGGGGAACGTTGTGCCAGCTCCAGCAACCATCCAAGCCCAGCTAGATGGGCAGCTGAGATGGCACAGACCAGAAGGCAGGCAGGGGTGGAGAGAGGGGAACGCTCCTCCTTCATCCATCCCATCCTCCATCCTCCATGCTACTTACTCTCAACTCACTCTGAGGATGTGCTGATGATGATGGAGCACGTGTCCTTCCCCCAGAGCGGGCAGCTGCTCACACAGGCGATGGCAACGTGGTGATGGTAATTGCAGAGGAAGGTGCCCAAACTGGTGTTGCTTTTCCTCCTGGGTCCAGCTGATCTCCATGCCCTTGCTGCTCACTTGCCCTGATAGCTGCAGCTCAGCAGCAGTGAACAGTGTGGGTGTTTGGGATGTCTTCTGTTGGTGGTTCTTGGTCAGATCTTGGGGTCGAGGTTGTCTTGCACTCACTGACTCGGTGGAGCCAAGCCGTGGCTGTGTACTTGGAGCACTTGTGTGTATTTATACCAACCCAGATTTACCAGGCTGAATGGTCTAAAAGGCCCACAGTGGGGTCAGATGTGCCAACTGTACCTTCACTGCCACCCATCCATCAGGGCAGGGGGGAGCTCGCCTTACTTTGTATGGACTGGGCTCACCACTGCAGCTCTCCAGCTCTGGGGCAAGGAGCTGGAGTATCCAAGTGTATTGCTGGTGCTGTGACCTTCCACTTTGGGGTTGACATTGCCCTCGAAGGGCAGAGCTGATAAAAAAGAGCAAACCTGAGCAATCTGGTACCCCAGGAGTCTGGCAGTGTTGTCCCAAGTCCCTGTGCCCCCGCAGCAGGAGATCGCCTGGTCGGGCATTGTCTGGGCTCTTCTGTTGGCTTTGGAATCACGACTGTGCCCTGGAGAGGAGCCCTTGACCCCGCTGGGTAAACATGGTCCATGAGACCATCCTGGTTAAGCAGACAGGGAAACAAACCTCTGTAAGTGGAGAGCAGAGATGTGCCTGGAGGTCTGTCCTAGGCTGGTGCAGGATTAAGAGAAACCCAAGCCTGAGGAGGAGTGATGGGAATTAGGCCGAGGCTGAAGAAGTCAACCTGGGCTCATTCCTCAGGAAACAGCTTGGCCATCCCCCTCAAATCCCATTCAGGAGAGCAGCCATCTGGGCCCTTCCCCTTGCCCTGTGTCTCAGGGCTGGGTCTCCTGTGTCCTGAGCCTGGCTGGGCCCGTTGGGAGGAGGGAGAGGCTTCACAGGGCACTGTGGGGATGGGGTGAGCGGTGTCCTCGAGGCCAAGGGCTGACTTTGGCCCCAGGTAGCCCTGGTGGCAGAGCTGCTGGGGGACAGTGATCCTGCCCACACACACACAGCTTCCCCAGGGCAGCCCCTGCTGCTGTGCAGAGCCCATGCCAGGGATTCCTTCTCCCATGCCAGAGCTGAGAGGGAGCCAGGGTGAACAGGGGCAGCGTTTGTGGTGTTGAGATGATTTCTCTGCTCTGGTCTGGTCTGGTCTGGGGGGTTTTGGTTTTATTTTTGCTTTCTTTTACTATCTGCTAAATGGCCCTTGTCCTTGTCCTTCTTCTCCTCCTTGCAGGCTTGAGCATCCTGCAGCAGCCCAGCCCACACCCGAGGGGTATTAGCCAGGGAAGAATAGTAGCATTGTGACTGTCCCTTCAGGCTAGAATGAGGAGCTTTGTGGTGAGGTGTGAGAGCCGAGCCGGCTCCCCGGGCTCTCCCTGCAGCCTGGAGGATTTCGTTTCCCCTGCTGCCAGGTTTTAGCATCCTCTGCTGCTCCCTTGGATCCCATAAATAACAGCAACCGGGATGCTGCCCACCCTGGGTCCCTTCCAGCCCCCTGACCTTTCCGGCAAGCCGTGGCTGGGCCTGCCAGGATGAGGTGCTGGTGATCCTGGTCCCGGGGGGCCGGAGGCAGGGAGGGTGTGAGCGGCGCAGGATGAGATCACCTGCCAACAGCAGCAGGGAAACTTCATCCTCCTGTGCTGTGAACCTGGAGCAGACTTTCAGACGCGAACTGAAGGATCCTGGAAAGAGTCACTGGCCTGGGAAATCCTTAGTTTTCTTCCTCTTTTCTTTTTTTTTTCCATTGTCCTCCCAGGGATGTCTAGACTTGGAGCAGCGTTCATCTCCCGTGAACAGCTCCGAGTGTGACTGTAAGGGCATGGAAAGCTTTTCCTCCAGCCACCCTATCAGCATGGTAGCATCCTCTTCAGGCAGTGAAATCCCTGGTTTAGCCTGCATCCCTGAGAGAATCATCTTCCTTCCCTTGATGAAGAGTCAGTATTGCTGCTGCTACCTCCAGGCTGCTTGGAGCGTGGCAGCACCAGGAGCTCTGGTCCATGGCCCGGGTGTGTCAGGCACTGTCTGGGGTGGCATGGCTGGGATTTGCTGGTAGGTGGGACAGGGCTGCACCTCACCAGGCAATCCTCTGCCTCCTCTGGTGGCATCTGCCTGTGCTTGGGGGAAGGTGGTAGGGGTGTGCAGGCACCACCTTCATCCTGCAAACAGGAAGGGACAGGGTGTCTCTGGCTGCTGTGTTGCTGGACATGGGGCTGAGCCTGTCTACTGGTATGACCCAGGCTGTTTCCACTCTTCTTCCCTTCCTTCTACATTTAGAAGGAGAAAAGCAAGCAAGGAAAGACCAGGGAAGCTAGTGCAAACCCCCCAAAAGTACCAAATTGCCAGCTTTTAGGTCATCTCTGATATCTCCAGCATATCTCTGTCCAGCCTGCGTGCTCTTTTGTGGTTAGTTTTTCATTTCCCTGTATTTCCTTTTGAATTTTTCCAGAAACTGAGGTTTGCATACCAACAACAAAGAAACCTAGACTCAAAGAAACAATCGAGCCAGACTTTCATATCCCTGTCAGCCATGGAGAAGACCAGATGTTCACAGATAAGCACCCAGCACATGCCCTTTCCAGCACCCCATCTGGAAACACCAGCCCCTGTGGTGCGTGCCGAGTTCTGCAAATGCTGATCTGAAAGGTTCCTTCAGGTCCTATAGCTTTCCTCTCCAGGGATGGCAACAGAAAACCCACGGTCAGAAATAACTTAATGCTTCTCCCTCCATCAGCCAGGTCTAACAGAGGACAAAGGAAATGTTCTTCTGTATTCTGTTGCAGAGCGTCTAAGCTATAAAACGGGGCCAAATGGCCTCCCCCTGAGCACAAATAACAACAGGAGAAAGATCCATATGCAATCGAGTGTAGGATAAATGTGCTTAGCTGATCATTCGTTTCCCTAATATTTTTTTTATGAATAGGCTTAACTTATGGTAAGATGGGACTTTATGGTCCTGTAAGTCTTGCTCGTGTCAAAACAAATGAACAAGGCATCCTATGGGGGAACTATCAATCCAATATATGTGTGTGTATGGGTGTGGGGAGTCAGACCTATTATACCTTTAAGAGCAAATTAGATGCTGTTCCTATGATTCATAATGCTATATATCTAATGGCATGACTCGTCATCTAGAAAATAAACGTTTCGAGCCAGTTTCTCATCTCATAAATTTCCCCTCTGGCACTGAAGGACATAAACTAAATGGGCTGACTCACAGGGAAACAATACAATTTGGATACTTTTAAATGAAAGATAAAATTGCCTTAGGGCGTGGAGGGGCGTTGAGTGGTTGGCAAGCCCAGGATGGGGTGGTGGGAGCCCCTCTGCCACCCCCAGCAGGCAGGGCTGCTCCTCTCTTCACACTTGCAGAGCCTGTTGGGTTTTCCCAGCTCAGCAGCTTGGCATGAGCATCATGGGAAAGCATCCGATGTGGAGATGGCCCTGTTGGAGATGGAGATGGCCATGTTGGAGATGGTTGTGTTGGAGGTGGTTGTGTTGGAGGTGGCTGTGTTGGAGGTGGTTGTGTTGGAGGTGGTTGTGTTGGAGATGGCTGTGTTGGAGGTGGTTGTGTTGGAGATGGCCATGTTGGAGGTGG